>NC_042980.1:43143574-43408574 GCF_901001165.1 Salmo trutta
TGTGAGTAAGACCTTTAAACAGGTCAACATCCACAAGGCCGCAAAGCCAGGCGGATTACCAGAACATGTACTCCGAGCATGTGCTGACCAACTGGCAAGTGTCTTCACTGACATGTTCAACCTCTCCCTGGCCGAGTCTGTAATACCTACACGTTTCAAACAGACCACCATAGTCCCTGTAACCTTCCTAAATGACTACCGACTACCGTCTGTAGCCATGAAGTGCTTTGAAAGGCTGGTCATGGCTCCCATCAGCATCAACATCATCATCCCAGAAACCCTAGACCCACTGAAATTTGCATACCGCCCCAACAGATCCACAGATGACGCAATCTCTATTGCAATCAACACTGCCCTTTACCACCTGGACAAAAGGAACACCTATGTGAGAATGCTGTTCATCGACTACAGCTCAGCATTCAAGACCATAGTGTCGTCAAAGCTCATCAATAAGCTAAGGAACCTGGGACTATACACCTCCCTCTGCAACTGGATCCTGGACTTCCTGACGGGCCACTCCAGATGTTAAAGGTAGGCAACAACACATCTGCCACGTTTATCCTCAACACGGGGGCCCATCAGGGGTGTGTGCTTAGTCCCCTCCTGTACTCCCTGTTCACCAACGACAGCGTGGCCAAGCACGACTCCAACACCATCATTAAGTTTGCCGACAACACAACGGTAGTAGGCCTGATCACCGACAACGATGAGACAGCCTATAGGGAGGAGATCAGAGACCTGGCAGTGTGGTGTCAGGACAACAACCTCTCCCTCAACGTGATCAAGACAAAGGAGCTGATCGTGGACTACAGGAAAAGGAGGGCCGAGCATGCCCCCATTCTCATCAACGGGACTGTAGTGGAGCAGGTTGAGCTTCTAGTTCCTTGGTGTCGACATCACCAACAAACTATCATGGTCCAAATACACAAAGACAGTCGTGAAGAGGGCACGACCACGCCTATCCCCCCTCAGGAGGCTGGAAAGATTTGGCATGGGTCCTTAGATCCTCAAAAAGTTATACAGCTGCACCATCGAGAGCATCCTGACTGGTTGCATCACCACCTGGTATGGCAACTGCTCGGCCTCCGACCGCAAGGCGTTACAGAGAGTAATGCGTATGACCCTGTACATCACTAGGGCCAAACTTCCTGAAATCTAGGACCTCTATACCAGGCGGTGTCAGAGGAAGGCCCTAAAAATTGCCAAAGACTCCAGCCACCCTAGTCATAGACTGTTCTCTCTGCTACCGCACGGCAAGCAGTACCAGGGTGCTAAGTCTAGGTCCAAAAGGCTTCTTAACAGCTTCTACCCACAAGCCATACGACTGCTGAACAGCTAACCAAATGGCTAGCCAGACTATTTGCATTGACCCCCCCCCTCCTTTTATGCTGGTGCTACTAGCTGTTTATAATCTATGCATAGTCACTTTACCCCTACATACATGTACATATTACCTCAATTACTTTGACTAACCTGTTCCCCCACACCTTGACTCAGTACCGGTATATAGTCTCATTATTGTTATTTTATTGTTGCTCTTTTATTTTTTACTTGAGTTTATTTAATTGTCTTAACTCTTATTTTTCTTAACTGCATTGTTGGTTAAGGGCTTGTAAGTAAGCATTTCACAGTAAGGTTGTATGTGGCGCAATGTGACAAATACAATTTGATTTGATTTGAAATGTGTTTAGTCAACTAGAAGAAGGAGCAAACTGTGTTTGAGTTGTCGGAGCTTTTGGCAAGA
Organism: Salmo trutta; assembly: GCF_901001165.1. NCBI lineage: Eukaryota > Metazoa > Chordata > Actinopteri > Salmoniformes > Salmonidae > Salmo > Salmo trutta. The sequence continues at coordinate 43,145,319 of NC_042980.1, forward strand.
TCCAGCTGTTGAAATCTTAATTGTATTTCTTTAGGAGGTAGATCAGTTTTAATATTGCAGATAGACTGTTGTTTCCATGTAATTGTCAGCATAATTTCCAATCCCCCATATATATTTTTTGCAAATATATATAAAATATGATAATTTTTTCATATTTTTTTCCTTTATTATTTTCCCCTAACCCTACCACCCCTCCCCTAATTGGAGTAAACTAATGGACAACAACCCTTAGGCTTCTACTTCCAGCTTATACATATTATATACATTTTACGGAAACAGTATAATTTACAATAGTTAACTTTTGTTTGTTTTAAGTCCCATCCTTCCTCCATTCCTGATCATGCGACCAAAAACAAGCTACATATGAACAGTACCAAAACAAATGATTTAATGATTCTGTCTCTTCGCAGCAAAATCTGCAGAGCTGGGATGGTTGTATCCCCCATATATACAGTGCATTTGGAAAGTATTCTGACTCCTTCCCTTATTCCACATTTTGTTACATTACAGCCTTATTCTAAAATTAATTAAATAACTAAAAATCCTCATCAATCGACACACAATACCCCATAAGGACATCACAATACCCCATAATGACATCACAATACCCCATAATGACAAACCAAAAATAGGTTTAGACATTTTTGCACATTTGTTAAAAGTAAAAAACAGAAATACCTTATTTACGTAAGTATTAAGACACTTTGCTATGAGATTTGAAATTGAGCTCAGGTGCATCCTGTTTCCATTGATCATCCTTGAGATGTTTCTACAACTTGATTGAAGTCCACGTGTGGTAAATTCAATTGATTGGACATGATTTGGAATGGCACACACCTGTCTATATAAGGTCCCACAGTTGACAATGCATGTCAGAGCAAAAACCAACCCATGAGGTAGAAGGAATTGTCAGTAGAGCTCCGAGACAGGATTGTGTTCATGCACAGATCTGGGGAAGGGTACCAAAGCATTCTGCAGCATTGAAGGTCCCCAAGAACACATTGGCCTCCATTATTCTTAAATGGAAGAAATTTGGAACCACCAAGTCTCTTCCTAGAGCTGGCCTGGCCAATCGGGGGAGAAGGGCCTTGTTCAGGAAGGTGACCAAGAACCTGATTGTCCTCTGACAGAGCTCCAGAGTTCCTCTGTGGAGATGGGAGAACCTTCCAGAAGGACAGCCATCTCTGCAGCACTTCACCAATCATGCCTACATGGTAGAGTTGCCAGACGGAAACCACTCTTCAGTAAAACACAAATGACAGCCCACATCGGAGTTTGCCAAAAGGCATCTAAAGAACCTCAAACCATGAGAAACAAGATTGTCTGGTCTGATGAAACCAAGATTGAACTCTTTGGCCTGAATGCCAAGCATCACGTGTGGAGGAAACCTGGCACCCTCCCTACGGTGAAGCATGGTGGTGGCAGTATCATGCTGTGGGGATGTTTTTCAGTGGCAGGGACTGGGAGACCAGTCAGAAACGAGGGAAAGATGAACGGAGCAAAGTACAGACAGGTCCTTGATGAAAACCTGCTCCAGAGCGCTCAGGACCTCAGACTGGGGCGAAGGTTCACCTTCCAACAGGACGTCAACCCTAAGCACACAGCCAAGAAAATGTGAGAGTGGCTTCGGGACAAGTCTCCGAATGTCCTTGAGTGACCCAGCCACTTGAACACGATCAAACATCTCTTCAGCAAAGTACTGAGTAAGGGTCTGAAAATAAATGTAAATTAAATATTTCTTCTTTTTTTTATGAATTTGCAAAAATTTGAATTTGGTCCTTAAATTTGGTTCTTAATTTCATCCTTAAATGAAACTGGTATACTTTTTTACTTATCACTATTTTCTTTAACCAACTTTGATCTTTAATGCAGAGCCGACAGACAAGTTCCTTTCTTTCTCCCCCTTCCACTTGCCTCTTCCATTTTTGTGGTAATGCTGCAATTAGTTGGTTGTAATTTTGGGTAAAGCAGACAGTTCCATATATTCTTGTTAGCTGAATGTGTGATATAACTCCACCAGTCCTATTTATGATAACATTTACAAAGATTATACAGTTAAAAAAAAAAATCTAAAAAAATCTTGTTTTTTTTGCCAATTTGCCAACTTCTATGGCTTGTTTTAAAAATAGCAATATTTTGGATATTATTTCATTTCTGAACAAAGGGGAAAAGACCATTCTTCAACATTAAATAGTACCCGGAAAACACCAGTCTCAACATCAACAGTGAAGAGGTGACTCCGGGATGCTGAACTTCTAGGCGGAGTTCCTCTGTCCAGTGTCTGTGTTATTTTGCCCATCTTAATCTTTTTTTTTATTGGCCAGTGTGAGATATTACTTTTTCTTTGCAACTCTGCCTAGAAGGCCAACATCCCGGAGTCACCTCTTCACTGTTGATGTTGAGACTGGTGTTTTGCGGGTACTATTTAATGAAGCTGCAAGTTGAGGACTTGTGAGGCGTCTGTTTCTCAAACTAGACACTCTAATGTACCTGTCCTCTTGCTCAGTTGTGCACCGGGGCCTCCCACTCTCCTTCTATTCTGGTTAGAGCCAGTTTGCACTGTTCTGTGAAGGGAGTAGTACACAGCGTTGTACGAGATCTTCAGTTTCTTGGCAATTTCTCGCATGGAATAGCCTTCATTTCTCAGAACAAGAATAGACTGACGAGTTTCAGAAGAAGGTTCTTTGTTTCTGGCCATTTTAAGCCTGTAATCGAACCCACAAATGCTGATGCTCAGTTTTCAGCTGTGCTAACATAATTGCAAAAGGGTTTTCTAATTATCAACTAGCCTTTTAAAATGATAAACTTGGATTAGCTAACACAACGTGCCATTGGAACACAGGAGTGATGGTTGCTGAAAATGGACCTCTGTACGCCTATGTAGATATTCCATAAAAAATCAGCCATCTTGAGCTACAATATACATTTACAACATTAACAATGTCTACACTGTATTTCTGATCAATTTGATGTTATTTTATGGGACCAAAAAAAAAGTGTTTTTCTTTCAAAAACAAGACATTTTCTAAGCGACCCAAACTTTTGAACGGTAGTGGATATGCCAATTATTTGATGGTCCGACCGCATTCTGTCCCCTATTAACACTTTTTAAACTTTTGTTGCCACCGAGAATGACATAAGAAAGTAGTCAAAATGAAGATCCAGCTGTTTGGATGGTTTCAAATTATCAAATTAGTTAGGCTTTGCGATGGGATCAGTGTGCTAGCAAAGCACAACCTGCTCTGAATGTTAGGCAATGCATGGCTGTTTCTGGTGGGCTAGGCATCTTGGTATTCCCCCACACCACAGGGAATTGGTGGCACCTTAATTGGGGAGGATTGGCTTGTGGTAATGGCTGGAGCGGGATAAGTGTAATGATATTAAATACATTCCATTCCATTCGCTCCGTTCCAGACATTCTTATGAACTGTCCTCCCCTCAGCAGCCTCCTTTGCCCCACACTATACTGAGAAAACAGAGGATTGCAATGCCAATCTCAAGAGCTTTTTAAAATTGTAACCCCATTTCATCAGATATATTTTGGATCAAACTTTACTGAGCCATTATCTTGCAGAGGAAAGCTATCCCATGAGTCTGATTAAAAGTCTCATTAAAAGTCAAATTTTCCACATTTATAGGCTTTAACTATACAACTATGTTCCTAGTCAGATGATAGTTTCTTCTAATCATTTTGAACCCCTGAGCCAAAAAAATAGTTATTGGCTTGAAAAATTGTTAATTCTAATGACAGAAAACATTGTGTCTTTGCATCATAAAAATGCCACAATTTATAAATATGATAATAAATGTTATAGAAAAACAATGTAAAATACAACCCCAGTCAAACAAGCTGATATTCCATGAAAAACACTTACATTTTTGTTCATCCTTGCACAAGTACTGTGTCCTCATGTCTTGAAACTCGATCTTCAGGCTAATCCCAAGAATGCGGTCGAAAGTTGGGGGTTATAACTTAGATTTGTTGTGCAAAAACAGAGTGGTCACGGTTTTTGGCCTCTACCTGCAGTTTGTTTGTTTTGTTCAAACAAGGAGTTGTTCCTGTTTAGATGGGCAAAGCTGCTGAAGATGTCAGCATGTCACAGTAATAATAAACATGTTCGTTTATCTTCTCCATACGGGAGAGTCAATCCACATTCTCAGGCAATAGAGACATTTGTTTACCCTTTGTGGACAGTAGGCTAATGGGACCATGTTGTAACCATGTAGACTGGATCTCATTTGGATTTAATATATTTTCAAGCGTGAGAAGCCGGTTAATACAACTACAACATAGTATATATAGTGTAATGCATGTTTAGCAGGGTCATAGCATTGTCGTTTGCATAACACGTAATTTAAGTAGGCTACCCATATACGTAATACATCACAAAGGTCTTTACATTTATCTGCATGTCCTGATGCATTACATCTGGTCTGGACACTTCATACTGTATAAACAAAGTTTTTATTAAGACACAGACATTCCTCCCATCAAAACTTCCTCAACCAAATGGTCTGCATTGCAGATTATTCACGCAAATAGATTTCACGGACAGCACATTGATAGTGGAACGTAAATACACTATTGAATGATGTTGAGGTATGACCGCTAGTCTAGAATATATTTTATCTCAGTGAGAAAAGTCGATACATTTTGGATTGGAAAATATGTATTGTGTGAAGGATGGCATGTTTAATATGCGTTAAAACACAAATGTCGGAATTTTTCTGAGGATTTTGACAGTGTTTGTTATCACGTCGTTAATAACTGAGTTGTTGAACTTTCTAATAGAGAGAGAGCGCATCTAACTTCCCCGCCCCGTTTATCGTCAGGCTTCCTTGCGCTTCGTTCTTCAAGGACCTAAGGCAAATGAGAGTTAAACGACAATGAAGTAAAACTGAGGGCAAATATAGCAACATCTTACATGTTATCTATTTGCAGTCATTGACGTAGCGACTTACATTTCAGCAAACTTGATGTAAATTAAAATGTAACTCCACAAACGCTCTGTGTAGCGGGCCGTCTATGTATTCGGACCATGGGGGACCTCGTACCCTTCAGCAGGCGCATCTCATACCTTGTAAGTATTGTACGGTCCTCTTCTGTACCAAGTCAGCTTTGTAGACTTTTTGAACAAACCAACATTTGCGTACGAAATGTTTAACCAAGATATTGAGAATTTCCTAAATGTTGTATAAAAAATGTGGGTTCGATAGTGTCAACGATAACATCATTTTGGAGATATTAGTTGTAATTGGAAATGCCTCATGTCTGCTTCTCTTCAGACTTTTATATGACATATAACTTCAAATTATGTTTAAAAAAGTAATGCTCCTCACATGTAATGCAGTGCATTGTGTTATATCCTAGAAATCATCACAATTAAAATGTAATGGGACTCCGTTTCTCCGTCGTTTGTTTTGTTTTTGTTGGTGTTCCAGTCTTTAATGCAAGGCTACATGCACATGTGACCGTGTGGCTTTACAGTGACGTCTCATATACAGTACATTGCTGCCCAGTAATTGACAGTGACGGGTAGGCAACAGGAACGCTGAAGAGCAGGTGGCTTCCCCTTTGTCTTGTCCATGAGGAGTTCCCCATATTTATTAGGTGGATCTCTGAGTCAGTCATGTGGGTATTTTAGTAAGCAATCGTGCATGACCTCTTATCATGTGATATCAGCGGTGTGTTTGGCTAAAAACCAATACGCATACCCACTGGGCACAGACTTCAATTCACCGTCTATTCCACGTTGGTTCAACTTAATTTCATTGAAATGACGTTGAAATCAGTGTGCGCCCAGTGGGTAGCTTCACAAACTGTAATTGGGCTGGGTGACAGGGTGTGATAGTCTACAGACAGTAATCTAGGTGAGATCAAGCCATCAGGGGTCTATGAACTTTGACCCCATACCTGGCTAATAAGGAACCTACTTGAGGCTATAACTGGGAAACTGAATTCCACAATGGGAGAGTGAGTCCTCCTCACCGTCTATATTGCTGCACAAAGCATGTTCTACATCACTGCTGGGATTAATGCTCAAGACACCTTGCACTAATGATTCATTGGGGGAACTTGTTAAGCAACTCTGTTAATTGCTTAAGTTTACAGCTAATTTCTCGCTTTTCAAGATGATTTTAGAATGTAATTCACTGACAGAAATGAGAGGGAGTTCTGCCAGTGCGTCTCATATTACATCGTGTTACTTAGGACCCTGAGTGGTACAAGGACTGTGGGTTATGATGACTCAGAACCAGCATGAATTCTTAGTAAATATTATGGGACTGACTGACTGACAACATCGTGTCAAAAGAACTTGCTTTTCTACTGAAAGCATTTATGATCAGTTCAGACATTATCAGCCACCTCTTGGAGTATGTCTGAAGGCTAACCTAAGTTGAATCTCTAGAATTTGTGATATAGTTTGTTTGGTTTTAGAAAACATAACATATCTGAGATTGTGTCGCCACCCCCTAAAACAGTGTAACTATACTTTAGTGCAGGGTTCCCCATTTGGGTGATTTTCTTTGTCCCCCTAGTTTGGAGAAAAAAATATAAATGTTTTTATTTAAAATGTTAAATTGTATGACATAAAAACAATGCAAAAGACCAACAAATCAGCGCCAAGTAATTTTATTTTTGGAAATATGTTCTTAAGTAATCCCACACATAATAGAGAGATACATTACATGACCAAAAGTATGTGGACACCTGCTCGTCCAACATCTCATTCCAAAATTATGGGCATCAATAAGGAGTTGGTCTCCCCTTTGCTGCTATACAGGGCCAACCAGGCAGGATATAACCCCACCCACTTTGCCAAAGCACAGCCCCCACACCACTAGAGGGATATCTTTAACCACCAACTTACTACCCTGAGACAAGGCCGAGTATAGCCCACGAAGATCTCCCCCCACGGCACGAATCCGAGGGGGGCGCCAAACCCGGACAGGAAGATCACGTCAGTGACTCAACTCACTCAAGTGACGCACCCCTCCTAGGGACGGCATGGAAGACCACCAGTAAGCCAGTGACTTGGCCCCGTAATAGGGTTAGAGGCAGAGAATCCCAGTGGAAAGAGGGGAACCGGCCAGGCATAGACAGCAAGGGCGGTTCGTTGCTCCAGTGCCTTTCCGTTCACCTTGACACTCCTGGACCAGACTACACGCAATCATAGGACCTACTGAAGAGATGAGTCTTCAATAAAGACTTAAAGGTTGAGACCGAGTCTGCGTCTCTCACATGGGTAGGCAGACCATTCCATAAAAATGGAGCTCTATAGGAGAAATCCCTGCCTCCAGCTGTTTGCTTAGAAATTCTAGGGACAATAAGGAGGCCTGCGTCTTGTGACCGTGGCGTACGTGTAGGTATGTACGGCAGGACCAAATGGGAGAGATTGGTAGGAGCAAGCCCATGTAATGCTTTGTAGTTTAGCAGTAAAACCTTTAAATCAGCCCTAGCCTTAACAGGAAGCCTGTGTAGAGAGGCTAGTACTGGAGTAATATGACCACATTTTTGGGTTCTAGTCAAGATTCTAGCAGCCGTATTTAGCACTAACTGAAGTTTATTTAGTGCTTTATCCGGGTAGCCGGAAAGTAGAGCATTGCAATAGTCTAATATAGAAGTGACAAAGCATGGATTAACTTTTCTGTATCATTTTTGGACAGAAAGTTTCTGATTTTTGCAGTGTTACATAGATGGAAAAAAGCTGTCTTTGAAATAGTCTTGATATGTTCGTCAAAAGAGAGATCAGGGTCCAGAGTAACGCCAAGGTCCTTCACAGTTTTATTTGAGACGACTGTACAACCATCAAGATTAATTGTCAGATCCAACTGAAGATCTCTTTGTTTCTTGGGAGCTAGAACTAACATCTCTGTTTTGTCTGAGTTTAAAAGTAAAAAATGTGCCCGCCATCCACTTCCTTATGTCTGAAACACAGGCTTCCAGGGAGGGCAATTTTGGGGCTTCACCATGTTTCATCGAAATGTCCAGCTGTGTATTGTCCGCATAGCAGAAAGGTGGCATCCTATGATGGTGCCACGTTGAAAGTCACTGAGCTCTTCGTACTGCCAATGTTTCTCTCTGGAGATTGCATGGCTATGTGCTTGATTTTATACAACTGTCAGCAACGGGTGTGGCTAAAATAGCTGAATCCACTAATTTGAAGGGGTGTCCACATACTTTTGTATATATAGTGTATATGCGATAGTATACAATGTAAGCAAGGTTTAAAATGATGTTTTAGTCAAATATTATACAGTGGGGGAAAAAAGTATTTGATCCCCTGCTGATTTTGTACGTTTGCCCACTGACAAATAAATGATCAGTCTATAATGGTAGGTTTATTTAAACAGTGAGAGAAAGAATAACAACAAAAAAATCCAGAAAAACGCATGTCAAAAATTTTATAAAATGATTTGCATTTTAATGAGGGAAATAAGTATTTGACCCTTCTGCAAAACATGACTTAGTACTTGGTTGCAAAACCCTTGTTCGCAATCACAGAGGTCAGACGTTTCTTGTAGTTGGCCACCAGGTTTGCACACATCTCAGGAAGGATTTTGTCCCACTCCTCTTTGCAGATCTTCTCCAATTCATTAAGGTTTCGAGGCTGACGTTTGGCAACTCGAACCTTCAGCTCCCTCCACAGATTTTCTATGGGATTAAGGTCTGGAGACTGGCTAGGCCACTCCAGGACCTTAATGTGCTTCTTCTTGAGCCACTCCTTTGTTGCCTTGGCCGTGTGTTTTGGGTCATTGTCATGCTGGAATGCCCATCCACGACCCATTTTCAATGCCCTGGCTGAGGTAAGGATGTTCTTACCCAAGATTTGACGGTACGTGGCCCCGTCCATCGTCCCTTTGATGCGGTGAAGTTGTCCTGTCCCCTTAGCAGAAAAACACCCCCAAAGCAAAATGTTTCCACCTCCATGTTTGACGGTGGAGATGGTGTTCTTGGGGTCATAGGCAGCATTCCTCCTCCTCCAAACACGGCGAGTTGAGTTGATGCCAAAGAGCTCCATTTTGGTCTCATCTGACCACAACACTTTCACCAGTTGTCCTCTGAATCATTCAGATGTTTATTGGCAAACTTCAGACGGGCATGTATATGTATTCTTGAGCAGGGGGACCTTGTGTGCGCTGCAGGATTTCCGTCCTTCATGGCGTAGTGTGTTACCAATTGTTTTCTTGGTGACAATGGTCCCAGCTGCCTTGATCATTGACAAGAACCTCCCGTGTAGTTCTGGGCTGATTCCTCACTGTTCTCATGATCATTGCAACCCCACGAGGTAAGATCTTGCATGGAGCCCCAGGCCGAGGGAGATTGACAGTTCTTTTGTGTTTCTTCCATTTGCGAATAATCGCACCAAATGTTGTCACCTTCTCACCAAGCTGCTTGGCGATGGTCTTATAGCCCATTCCAGCCTTGTGTAGGTCTACAATCTTGTTCCTGACATCCTTGGAGAGCTCTTTGGTCTTGGCCATGGTGGAGAGTTTGGAATCTGATTGATTGATTGCTTCTGTGGAGAGGTGTCTTTTTTACAGGTAACAAGCTGCGGTTAGGAGCACTCCCTTTAAGAGTGTGCTCCTAATCTCAGCTCGTTACCTGTATAAAAGACACCTGGGAGCCAGAAATCTTTCTGATTGAGAGGGGGTCAAATACTTATTTCCCTCATTAAAATGCAAATCAATTTATAACATTTTTGACATGCATTTTTCTGGATATTTTTGTTGTTATTCTGTCTCTCACTGTTCAAATAAACCTACCATTAAAATTATAGACTGATCCTTTCTTTATCAGTGGGCAAACGTACAAAATCAGCAGGGGATCAAATACTTTTTTCCCCCACTGTATCTGTTTGGGCTTCTTGCGGTCAATTTTCTATCTACAAAATATTTGTAATTATGTTAAACGATTTTACAGTTCATATAAGGATATCAGTCAATTTAAATGAATTATTTAGGGCCTAATCTATGGATTTCACATGACTTGGTAGGGGTGCAGCCATGGGTGGGCCTGGGAGGGCATAGGCCCAACCACTGGGGAGCCAGGCCCAGCAAATCAGAATGAGTTTTTTCCCACAAAATGCCTTTATTACGGACATAAATACTCCTCAGTTTAATCAGCTGCCTGGGTGGCTGGTCTCAGACGATCCCGCAGGTGACGAAGCCAGATGTGTCAGTCCTGGGCTGGCGTGGCTAAACGTGGTCTGCGGTTGTGAGGCCGGTTGGACGTACTGCCAAATTCTCTAAAACGATGGTGGAGGTGGCTTATGGTAGAGAAATTAACATTACTTTCTCTGGCAACAGCTCTGGAGGACATTCTTGCAGTCAGCATGACAATTGCATGCTCCCTCAAAACTTGAGACATCTGTGGCATTGTGTTTTGTAACAAAACTGCAAATTTAAGAGTGGCCTTGTCCCCAGCACAAAGTGTGCCTGTGTAAGGATCATGCTGTTTAATCAGCTTCTTAATATGCCACACCTGTCAGGTGGATGGAATATCTTGGCAAAAGAGAAATGCTCACTAACAGGGATGGAAACAAATTTGTGTGCCAAATTTGAGAGAAATAAGCTTTTTGTGCATACAGAACATTTCTGGGATCTTTTATTTCAGCTCATGAAACATGGGACAAACACATGTTGTGTTTATATTTTTGTACAGTGAAGTTGATGATCCCTGCTATAGTGCTTTCAGTGAAGTCTGGAGCTGTGCCATGCTTTAGATTTTTCTGATTGCAGATGTTACTGACCTGGTTTCGAACCAGGGTTATCAATATGACTTTGGCTGTAGGTACCCTAGCAGTTAACCGAAAGGTTGCTGGGTCGAATCCCTGAGACGACTTGGTGAAAAATCTGTCAATTTGCCCTTGAGCAAGGCACTTAACCCTTATTGCTGCTGTAAGTCGCTCTGGATAAGAACGTCTGCTAAATGACTCAAATGTAAAAACTAAACAAATACATGTAAGAAGCCCATTGAGCTAAAGCCATATTTTTTATGAATCTTATTGGACCTCAGTGATTTGTGTAAAAACTGTAGGAGGGAAATTATACTGCAACTTACATGGTCACTTTTAAGTAAAGTTTTGTATTAATTATCCTTGAAAATATGTGCATCTGACCTTGTGCTTCATGTAGTGTGAAGGATAACACATTATTGTGGAGTCTCCTTGTAGCTGAATAATATTTGACCTTTTGCTTAAAAGCAAGAAGTACTGTATGAAGTATGATAAACTGTTTTACACCATTATTCCAACAACACTATATTAGTAAAAGCTCAATAATATGAATCATTGCAGGCTGTTTTGGTTCACAATGTCTATAAAAAAATCCTATGGTATTGTTTTGAATATGCCAAAAATCTAGCTTCCTTTAGTTATCTTTGGTCCCACTGAAGCTGTTATTACTATGCCCTATCTATCATCTCCTCATCAGATTGGAAATAACAAATCGTGGGTGTGTTTCCCCTCGATCTAGATAAATGGTTGCTGTGTGGGCAGGTTGTGAACTTCCCAGACATCAGAAAGTCAATGAACATTCAACCAACCTGAAACTAACCTCATTGAGGTGCAGTCATAAATATTGATCAGCGTGCAGAATCCTGTTTAGTTCAGATTGGGAAGGTGGCTGTCTCTTCCACTTTCTGAGTTAATCATATTAGTGTTGGGCTTGTTGTAGAGGTTTTGGGAAATGAGCACCAGCTTTACTTTGTTTTCGGTATTTGTTTCTAAAATTAGTCAAGCCGCAGTTTGAAGTCTTTGTAGAGAACAGGACTAGTGAAATGTTCCATTCAATGGCTTCCTGAACAGGGAGGAATATTCATCACCCAACATACCTATCTCAAGTGTGGTTAATGGCTGTATTCTGAGCTGTCAGTCTCACTACTTTGTGTTTACCTTGCTCATTTCCGCTCATTGTACTTCACTGAATGATGGCTAACACTTTCTCTTTTTTTAATTGCATCGGGGACGGACCACTGAAGGACATGCACATTGTGGCAACTCTCTCACATAGCATGCTACAGTATTACAGTATATGATGAATTTAAGTACTATTTCATGGAACTGAATGGAAATCCATTCTGTTTTATGTTATTAACTATCAGAACTGTTAGTAACAGGAATAAGCATCCCTACTCACACACGTGGCGGTTTATGGCTATGTGTTGCATACCATATGGTTTTATACTGTACAGTACTGTATGACACCTTTGGTAATGTTCTTTCATCCTCTGGGGTGAGCAGGGCAGCTCCTCTCACCTGTAATTGGACAGAAAACACCACTGAGTTGCATAATGTTTTCACATATCATGTTTAAGATGAGATTGAACTCAGTGTTAGTATGACTAACAACATTCCCCTTTAATGACACATTCAATCTTTTCAAAACCAGGTCGCTCCTTTTAGTGTGAAAGAATGCACAGTCAGAGTGACATGATGTCTTTCAAGCTGTTCAGGGAAAAGTGACTGATACATTTCATAGAATGCTCTTTTATATCCACTGTGATACGATTAGGTACCATCCTACTCACGCATACAATCATAACCTAAAGATAAATTGTATTAGACATTAGAGTTGACCACTCAAGTGAAATTCTCTCATGTGCTTAGTGATTTTATACTGATCATCATCCCTCTGCTTGCTCTCCTATCTCAGCCACTGCATGCTGGTGTTGTTGTTGTTGTTGACACACACACACATGGTCATAGTAAACATTTCATTACCAAGACTAGGGTTGCTAAGCTACAGCTAATTTACCAAAGTTACCGTAATCTTCAGTAATTTTGTTAATTAACAAAAATTCTATGGCAAGCTGTCATAACTTTGGTAAATTATGCTTGAATAACGTTTTTTGGCTTTTTAAATATTCATATACGGTATAGTATTCGTTGTTTATAAATCTGTCCATATTGTCCATTAGTTTCTAGTAGATAGACCATATGGTTCAAGAGAAAATAGCCTAATTAATGAAAAAAGCATCTAATCAACAATGTCTTTATTTTCAATTACCTCTGCAACAAGTCCAACTATTGACTTTTTTCATAACTGCCACCAGTTTGACGTCAAGACATTGACAGCCATCGTATTGACATTGTAAAAAAAAAAATATATATATAGGATATTTAATGCTGAAACTCTCATATTAAACATCAATGTTATTCACTTAGTTGATATTTATATTTAGGAGAATGTTTTACAGTTTTGTCATCTTATTTGATTTATCATCTTATTTAATTATTTCATATATCTTAAATGTGATAAGGCCCACAGAGGGCCAGAGATAATTAGAGACACCTTGTAAAGGGAGGGGATATTACTGGAAACTTTCTAAGTTTAACAGTAAACTAAACAAATGTTGGTATCTTTCAAGGATTTTATGTAATCTATCACAAGACATCTAGTGACCCTGGTAAATTTAGAACGTTTCCAGTAAGTATACCCTCCCTTTGCAACCTTATCCAAGATTGCTGTCACACTAAACATTTAAACGAGACATGCTTTATGGGTGGTGGGGTAATGTGAGAGTCTAGTCCACATGTCTGTAGTTGTCAATGTGAGGACCATACCCTTCTAGACCGTATCTGAGTAGGACGGTGGGACCATGCTCTTCTAGACTGTGTCTGAGTAGGACGGTGGTACCATGCCCTTCTAGACTGCATCTGAGTAGGACGATGGGACCATGCCCTTCTAGACTGTATCTGAGTAGGACGGTGGGACCATGCCCTTCTGGACTATGTCTAAGTAGGACGGTGGGACCATGCTCTTCTGGACTGTGTCTGAGTAGGACGGTGGGACCATGCTCTTCTGGACTGTGTCTGAGTAGGACGGTGGGACCATGCCCTTCTGGACTGTGCCTGAGTAGGACAGTGGTACCATGCCCTTCTGGACTATGTCTGAGTAGGACAGTGGTACCATGCCCTTCTAGACTGTGTCTGAGTAGGACGATGGGACCATGCCCTTCTAGACTGTATCTGAGTAGGACGGTGGTACCATGCCCTTCTGGACTGTATCTGAGTAGGACGGTGGTACCATGCCCTTCTAGACTGCATCTGAGTAGGACGATGGGACCATGCCCTTCTAGACTGTATCTGAGTAGGACGGTGGTACCATGCCCTTCTAGACTATGTCTGAGTAGGACGGTGGGACCATGCCCTTCTAGACTGTATCTGAGTAGGACGGTGGGACCATGCCCTTCTGGACTATGTCTGAGTAGGACGGTGGGACCATGCTCTTCTGGACTGTGTCTGAGTAGGACGGTGGGACCATGCCCTTCTGGACTGTGTCTGAGTAGGACGGTGGGACCATGCCCTTCTGGACTATGTCTGAGTAGGACGGTGGGACCATGCTCTTCTAGACTGTGTCTGAGTAGGACGGTGGTACCATGCCCTTCTAGACTGCATCTGAGTAGGACGATGGGACCATGCCCTTCTAGACTGTATCTGAGTAGGACGGTGGTACCATGCCCTTCTAGACTATGTCTGAGTAGGACGGTGGGACCATGCCCTTCTAGACTGTATCTGAGTAGGACGGTGGGACCATGCTCTTCTGGACTGTGTCTGAGTAGGACGGTGGTACCATGCCCTTCTAGACTGTGACTGTGTAGGACGGTGGTACCATGCCCTTCTGGACTGTGTCTGAGTAGGACGGTGGTACCATGCTCTTCTGGACTGTGTCTGAGTAGGACGGTGGTACCATGCTCTTCTGGACTGTGTCTGAGTAGGACGGTGGTACCATGCTCTTCTGGACTGTATCTGAGTAGGATGGTGCTACCATACCCTTCTAGACCGTATCTGAGTAGGACGGTGCTACCATGCCCTTCTAGACTGTGACTGAGTAGGACGGTGGTACCATGCCCTTCTGGACTGTGTCTGAGTAGGACGGTGGGACCATGCCCTTCTAGACTGTGTCTGAGTAGGACGGTGGGACCATGCCCTTCTAGACTGTATCTGAGTAGGACGATGGGACCATGCGCTTCTGGACAATATCTGAGTAGGACGGTGAACCATGGCATGTACTGCAGAGGAGTCTGGTGGGAGGAGCTATAGGAGGAAGGGCTCATTGTAATGGCTGGAATGGAATAAATGGAACGGAGTCAAACAGGTGGTTTCCATATGTTTGATGTGTTTGATACCGTTCCATTAATTCCATTCCAGCCATTACAATGTGCCTGTCATCCTATAACTCCTCCCACAGTCTCGTCTGATGTAGTGAGATCTGATAGGAACATCTGAACAGATTGAGCAGATGACAGCTGTCGTTAAAGCTGATATGAATAGGATATGGTGTAATATACAAATGAGTCTTTTATAACGCACACACATCTAGATGTTCCCTCTGTTTGATGGGTTCTCAGTTTGATGGGTTCTCAGTTTGAGGTTCCCTCAGTTTGATGTTCCCTCCGTTTGATGTTCCCTCCGTTTGATGTTCCCTCAGTTTGATGGGTTCTCAGTTTGATGGGTTCTCAGTTTGATGGGTTCTCAGTTTGATGGGTTTTCAGTTTGATGGGTTCTCAGTTTGATGCGTTCTCAGTTTGATGGGTTTTCAGTTTGATGGGTTCTCAGTTTGATGGATTCTCAGTTTGATGGGTTTTCAGTTTGATGGGTTCTCAGTTTGATGGATTCTCAGTTCGATGGGTTCTCAGTTTGATGGATTCTCAGTTTGATGGGTTCTCAGTTTGATGGATTCTCAGTTTGATGGGTTTTCAGTTTGATGGGTTCTCAGTTTGATGGGTTCTCAGTTTGATGGGTTCTCAGTTTGATGTTCCCTCAGTTTGATGGATTCTCAGTTTGATGGGTTTTCAGTTTGATGGGTTCTCAGTTTGATTGGTTATCCGTTCGATGGGTTTTCAGTTTGATGTTCCCTCAGTTTGATGGGTTCTCAGTTTGATGGGTTTTCAGTTTGATGGGTTCTCAGTTTGTAACTTGCACCTTAATTGGGGAGGACGGGCTCGTGGTATTGCCTGGTGCGGAATCAGTGGAATGGTTTCAAATACACCATGTGTTTGATGCCATTCTATTTACTCCGTTCCAGACATTATTATGAGCCATTCTCCCCTCAGCAGCCTCCACTGCTTGCCATGTATACAGTACATAACCCACTTATCTTTTCATCTTAATCAGAGTGGGTTGTAAACAAATACCCTGTAATTGTGTGGACAGATGCTACAGCCTGTTATGTAAATATATGTAAAACTGCAAGGGGGAAAGTAAACCATTATATGGTTGCTAAGTTACCTACCAGACGTATTAAATCTTGGAAAGGGTTTTATAGACAGCTTTATTTGACTTTCTGACGGTATCCCAACCCCGGACTGACACCTGCTCAAGCCATTATTTATTATTTATTATTATTTTATCAGGCAAGTCAGTTAAGAACAAATTCTTGTTATACAATGACGGCCTACCAAACCCTCCCCTAACCCGCTGTGCCACTCGGAAGCCAATTAACTAGTAGGGACCGATAAGCAGTATGAGGCAGTACCTTTATTAACTTTGAGCTTTACCTCTGAGTTTGATTTGTAAAAATAATAGAAGAAGAAGAATAGAATGTATATTATTTTCCTTCCTCTCGACCACTTTCTCATATCAGCAAAACCGACAACAATCTTCACAATATATCACGTGTATCCACACGATAAGATGTAATGTTGATGAACCGGATTGTTTGGATAGACTTATCATCCCATTTACTCTGTGTTCAATCCCACATTGTGTAAACGTGCTGTGAGGTATTACTGGGTGTTGATGCCTCCCAGCTGTGGATAATTAACACCAAACGTGTGTGTGTGTGTGTGTGTGTTTGGCCTTTATGGGTTGGCACGCAGAGAAGGGAGATTAAACACATTCTCTGGCTACAGCAGAGATCTTGGCTCCAGTGGACAGAACATGGAGAGAATCGCAACAGAGACAATCTTTTGTTTGTTGATTAGGGAAGGAAGTACTACACAGTATCAGTCACTTGTGTAGCCGATGGAGGGTAGGACTGGGGAAAATGACTCAATGATTCAACACCCTACAAGGGGAGGAACCCTCACAATGAGCTGAGGTAAACACTGTAATGTCAGGAGGTCGTCAAGGCTGTGAAACATGGTTGATACTGTAGAATGGATAGATCTCCCTTAGATCTATGTTAGATCTCCATTAGATCTCCCTTAGATCTCCCTTAGATCTGTTAGATCTATGTTAGATCTCCATTAGATCTCCCTTTGATCTCCCTTAGATCTGTTAGATCTCCATTAGAGCTCCCTTAGATCTCTGTTAGATCTCCCTTAGATCTCCATTAGATCTCTGTTAGATCTCCGTTAGATCTCCCTTAGATCTCCCTTAGATCTCCGTTAGATCTGTTAGATCTCCGTTAGATCTCCCTTAAATCTGTTAGATCTCCCTTTGATCTCCCTTAGATCTCCCTTAGATCTCCGTTAGATCTCCCTTAGATCTGTTAGATCTCCCTTTGATCTCTGTTAGATCTCTGTTAGATCTCCGTTAGATCTCTGTTAGATCTCTGTTAGATCTCCCCTAGATCTCCCTTAGATCTCTGTTAAATCTCCGTAAGATCTCTGTTAGATCTCCCTTAGATCTCTGTTAGATCTCCCTTAGATCTCCGTTAGATCTCTGTTAGATCTCCCTTAGATCTCCGTTAGATCTCCCTTAGATCTCTGTTAGATCTCCCTTAGATCTCCGTTAGATCTCTGTTAGATCTCCATTAGATCTCCGTTAGATCTCTGTTAGATCTCCCTTAGATCTCCCTTAGATCTCCGTTAGATCTCCCTTAGATCTCTGTTAGATCTCCCTTAGATCTCCCTTAGATCTCCGTTAGATCTCCCTTAGATCTCTGTTAGATCTCCCTTAGATCTCCCTTAGATCTCCGTTAGATCTCCCTTAGATCTCTGTTAGATCTCCCTTAGATCTCCTTTAGATCTCCGTTAGATCTCTGTTAGATCTCCCTTAGACCTCCCTTAAATCTCCCTTAGATCTCCGTTAGATCTCCCTTAGACCTCCCTTAAATCTCCCTTAGAGCTCCGCTAGATGCCTGTTAGATCTCCCTTAGATCTCTTTTAGATCTCCCTTAGATCTCCCTTAGATCTCCGTTGGATCTCCCTTATATCTCCGTTAGATCTCCCAAGTACGCCTAGTGTCTATGTTTGTTGGTTTCCTCAACAGAAAAAAAACAAGTTATTCTATTCTATGCTGTTCTATTTCTACTCTCCATCCCCAGAACCTCTGATTGCAGTTGAGGTGTTAGCCAATGCCATAGAGGTGGAGCATGCCTGAGCAAAGCTGTTAGATGTACATGTATGTCCATGGTTCAGTATCAGGTGTGTGATATTAACTCAGTTAAGTAGTTAGACTTTGTGAATTAAAGACATTTCTCACCCAACAGGAGAGAGTAAGCTACTGTTCAGTAGTGTAGGTAAAGCCTGATAATGAGCCCGTAAGCCGATTCAGAGCATGGCTCATATAAGATCAAAGGAAGTCTAATCTGCTGGCTGGATTTATTAGAGAGATGCTCCGAGGTCAGGGTTGTCAGCTGCGAGTGAGGACTCCTGATTTCCTAGTCTGGTAGATCACAACAGGGGTTCATCCTATTAACTAACTCAGCAGAGTCCTTTTCATCATAGATCATTAACTGTTATTTTGTTAGTCTTGGATTTACATTATAAAAGTAAGTCAGTGTGTTTCCTCAAGCCTGAAATGTTAGTCAAGTTGTATTGTATAGAATGTTCTCCACGCATGGTGGTGACTGGATGAGTGTTGAACTCTCTCCATGTCATAGTTCTTGGATACTGTCAGACGATAATGAATTTACACTTAACACCATCTCAACATTAGACAGAGAGAGTTGGCCTACAGTATGTCAGCAGCACTTACCACTCCAACCAGAGCTGGGAGAGGCTGTAATGAGGCTTGAAACACAGGGCTCAATGTCTGACATTCCTAAGCATGGATGGTGCTTTGGCAAGCTCTCTCACAGTGGGAGTTTCAGCCCATCCAGCTGTGTTATTCACCAAGTTCTCCAGTCAGAGAGGAAATTACAACAACTAGGTTTTTATTGATGGCCTTTTGAAACCATGGACTGTGACCTCATTATAGACCAGGGGAGATGACGGGAGAGAGACATATTTGGTAATGGCTGAGTAAATGGGTTTCACTTAACAGAACAGGCTCTTTATACTCTTAGGCCTATGTTGCTACCTACAAGCTTCTCATTCAGGAGGTCGGGAGATAATGTGTTTTAAATTCTAGTTTTGCTCGTGTCTCGCTTGTAAAGGTTTGTTCAGTTTGCGGAAAGTACATGAGTCTGTTTCCTTTTAGAGTGGTTGGCATGACCCAGTTTTTACATTCTCTTCCCTTAGTGGGCAAAAGAACCATCTGTCGTCAGGGAGATCCGTCGTCAGGGAGATCCGTCATCAGGGAGATCCGTCGTCAGGGAGATCCGTCGTCAGGGAGATCCGTTGTCAGGGAGATTATTCACATGAACTCTGGTTCATACTTACAGAGTTGAAAGAAAGAAGAATTTGTATGTTCCGTAAATAATTTGTTGTACAATAGAAACCGAACTAGATCTGAACACATATTAGGCTAAAACCAACTGGCTTCTTGACTCTCTGGAGGATCTCATCTTTAGTAATCATGGGAATTGTCAAATGATTGATGTGCTCCAGTTTCTCAACTGTCAGGTCAGGCAGAAATATCTGTTGCTTTACAAATGTATGACCAGTCAGGTACCTCCACAGTAACAGTACTGATAGATGTCTCTGATGTGTGTATGCGTGTGTGTCCCTTGTTTCCTCTCTGACGTGTGTGTGTCCTGTCTCCTCACCACAGGGTGCCTTCACGTGGAACAGCATGTCAGGGCGGAGCGTTCGTCTGAAGCCTGTGCCCCTCCAGAGCCTCTCAGAGCTGGAGAGAGTCCGCCTGCAGGAAGTGGCCTTCAGCAGGCTGCTCCAGGACGACAACCTGGGCTGCCAGATCTCCATCCCCAAAGGTACTCTACTATTCAGGCTTGGAGGCCATCTAACATCCGCTATCTCCTGATCTCTCCATTCAATGAGCAAAGCTACTTGGAAAACATTCTTGTCACAACAAGTCTGAATGTTACACAACAGATACTGACAACAAAACTGAATGTAATATATAATTTCTAGTTTATTCTGTGTATTTACATAGGATGTCCTGTGTATTTAGCGTTTGCATGGATAGCAATTTGTAAAACCCTGTTTTAACTGTGTATTTAATGACTGTTTGTATAGAAGATAGTAACTTAAAGGTATGTAGCTGTAGGAGTTATTTATTTCAACTGTCTTGTCGTGCTGTGAGGTTGTCTATCTTCACCTCATGGTCTGTTTCTGGTCAGCCAGGCTCTGTCTTGGATTACATTCCCTCATGTGCTCCTGCCTTAACTATTTTAGGTTAACATGGGACAGGCACCCTATAGACATGCACTGCCATCAACAGTCACTCGCAGTAACTATAGCATTAAAACTTTAGAAAATACTAGCATGAAAAGTAAACAGTCAAGTGTAGGAAAAACACATGAAATGTCATCTGAAATAGTAGCAGACATTAGAACCACCCTTTCTACATATGGATTGAGTTAGGAAAGACAGGACACAGTATATCCAGCCCTGTTTTTTTGTGGAATGTCACATATGACTTTAACAGTGCTATTGAAAACTAGGATTAAGATTCATATTCCACATTTTAAATATTACATGATTTATGCTTGGGTTGTCTGTTTAAGGATATTTTGAGGCCTTTCTTTCAGATTGTGATGAGATGAGAACAAATGAGAACATTTGTGTATGGTAATGCAATATTGAGTCATGAAGTTACGTGTTACACGTATGGTAGAATGCAGTAGATGTGGTAGAATGTTATGAAGTGTTTTCTTTTTTTTTTGTCTTCTTAGATGGTCAAAAGCGTAAGAAGTCCCTCAGGAGGAAGTTGGATTCACTGGCCAAAGAGATGAGTAAAGACAAAGGTAGTTACATTAATTAGTCACATGAATTAGCTATGTTTATTTTATGTAGTAATATGTCTCAAGTAGGGCTGCACAAAATGGGAAGAACATTTCAACAGCGATTTGTTTTTGTTAACCAAATACTGCTTTTGCAATTTGACTTGCGATATAGATCAAAACACTTTGGTGAACTGTTGGAATCATAGAAATACAATGATTTATATTAAGGAGCAAAAGGGAGAGCACCATCGTTCTTGTTTGGAACAATGTGTTGACTGCATTTGACCTAACAGAACAGCATGCAAACGTATATTGGATCTAACAGCAGAGGAAGTGTACTGCTTGAGTGACAGGGGGCAGGGCTTGGTGTGTGTGGGAAGCAGCCGCTAGAGGAGAGAAACAACAAACGAGTAAACTATAAAAACGGACATTACACACTGCTGAGTGACGTTTCAAAATATTGCATGTGATATGGATATCTTGTAATATGGATATTACATATGTCAATAGTGCAGCCCTAGTCTCAAAATACCTGCAGAACACAGGAGGTTGGTGGCACCTTAATTGGGGAGGACGGGCTCATGGTAATGGTGGGAGCGGGTTTGCATGTGTTTGATGCCATTCCATTTGCTCCGTTCCAGCCATTATTATGAGCCGTTCTCCTCTCAGCAGCATCCACTGCCTCGGAAAGTATGTATAAAAGGTGAGACATTTCACTTTGCCATACCATACAATGACAATATTGAGGGATTCTCAAATTCTCTCTATCACTACAGCATATTTGAGAAAAGTGTCTTACATACAGTCAGTGATAATATTGATGTTTCAGTGGAAGATAAACATGGCTCTTTTTAGTTGGAGGCTGTGGGATAGACACTGAGTCCTCTAGACCTTTGTTCATGTCCAGCTGGGTTCCGTTATCTCACACACTGGCCGGGCCATCCGTTGACTCTTTGATCCGTTTCACTGGAGCTATGTGGAGCTCACTAGAGCAAGCATTCTCAGCTGTTTCAACCCGCCGAGCTCTGAGGGGAAAATATACAGTAGGAGCCTCCTCCTGAAAGAGCCGGGGCTGCTTCAACAATTGTACCACAGGAGGTTGGTGGCACCTTAATTGGGAAGGACAGGCTCAATCAGTGGAATGGTATCAAATACATCAAACACAAGGTTTCCAGGTGTTTGATGTCATTCCATTGGCTCTGTTCCGGCCATTATTATGAGTCGTCCTCCCATCAGCAGCCTCCACTGAACAGCACTGCCAACTGCTGCCCAGCCTCCTGCAACAATGTTCACAGGAATGTGAGTTCACTCTGTCGCCTGGGCGGTCAAGGAAAGAACAAAATCAATCTTGAGAGGTGGCTCGGTCATCCTAGCCTAACCTCAGTCATCCCAGCCTAACCTCAGTCATCCCAGCCTAACCTCAGTCATCCCAGCCTAACCTCAGTCATCCCAGCCTAACCTCAGTCATCCCAGCCTAACCTCAGTCATCTCAGCCTAACCTCAGTCATCCCAGCCTAACCTCAGTCATCGCAGCCTAACCTCAGTCATCCCAGCCTAACCTCAGTCATCTCAGCCTAACCTCAGTCATCCCAGCCTAACCTCAGTCATCCCAGCCTAACCTCAGTCATCTCAGCCTAACCTCAGTCATCCCAGCCTAACCTCAGTCATCCCAGCCTAACCTCAGTCATCCCAGCCTAACCTCAGTCATCCCAGCCTAACCTCAGTCATCTCAGCCTAACCTCAGTCATCCCAGCCTAACCTCAGTCATCCCAGCCTAACCTCAGTCATCCCAGCCTAACCTCAGTCATCCCAGCCTAACCTCAGTCATCCCAGCCTAACCTCAGTCATCCCAGCCTAACCTCAGTCATCCCAGCCTAACCTCAGTCATCCCAGCCTAACCTCAGTCATCCCAGCCTAACCTCAGTCATCCCAGCCTAACCTCAGTCATCCCAGCCTAACCTCAGTCATCCCAGCCTAACCTCAGTCATCTCAGCCTAACCTCAGTCATCCCAGCCTAACCTCAGTCATCCGTCATCCCAGCCTAACCTCAGTCATCCGTCATCCCAGCCTAACCTCAGTCATCCCAGCCTAACCTCAGTCATCCCAGCCTAACCTCAGTCATCGCAGCCTAACCTCAGTCATCCCAGCCTAACCTCAGTCATCGCAGCCTAACCTCAGTCATCCCAGCCTAACCTCAGTCATCTCAGCCTAACCTCAGTCATCCCAGCCTAACCTCAGTCATCCCAGCCTAACCTCAGTCATCTCAGCCTAACCTCAGTCATCCCAGCCTAACCTCAGTCATCCCAGCCTAACCTCAGTCATCCCAGCCTAACCTCAGTCATCCCAGCCTAACCTCAGTCATCTCAGCCTAACCTCAGTCATCCCAGCCTAACCTCAGTCATCCCAGCCTAACCTCAGTCATCCCAGCCTAACCTCAGTCATCCCAGCCTAACCTCAGTCATCCCAGCCTAACCTCAGTCATCCCAGCCTAACCTCAGTCATCCCAGCCTAACCTCAGTCATCCCAGCCTAACCTCAGTCATCCCAGCCTAACCTCAGTCATCCCAGCCTAACCTCAGTCATCCCAGCCTAACCTCAGTCATCCCAGCCTAACCTCAGTCATCTCAGCCTAACCTCAGTCATCCCAGCCTAACCTCAGTCATCGTCATCCCAGCCTAACCTCAGTCATCCGTCATCCCAGCCTAACCTCAGTCATCCGTCATCCCAGCCTAACCTCAGTCATCCCAGCCTAACCTCAGTCATCCCAGCCTAACCTCAGTCATCCCAGCCTAACCTCAGTCATCTCAGCCTAACCTCAGTCATCTCAGCCTAACCTCAGTCATCCCAGCCTAACCTCAGTCATCCTAGCCTAACCTCAGTCATCCCAGCCTAACCTCAGTCATCTCAGCCTAACCTCAGTCATCCGTCATCCCAGCCTAACCTCAGTCATCCCAGCCTAACCTCAGTCATCTCAGCCTAACCTCAGTCATCTCAGCCTAACCTCAGGCATGGACAACCCTAGCCCACCCCCGCTCTGTTTTCATTTTCTCTCCCTGTGTTTTTATTTATTTTTATTTATTTCACCTTTATTTAACCAGGTAGGCAAGTTGAGAACAAGTTCTCATTTACAATTGCGACCTGGCCAAGATAAAGCAAAGCAGTTCGACAACATACAAAAACACAGCGTTACACATGGAGTAAAACAACATACAAAGAGACAAATCCTAAAGTATGCGTCCCCTGACTGGGGATAGTGTATACATGGTACGGATACTGTTTAGGTTAAACACTGCATTTCCCCAAGGACCTTTAGATACGTTTTTATATAGAAGAGTTTTCAATTAGAGGGCCTATTGGAAATTGAATTATTATTTTTTTAAAATAAGGAAGCATAGTTTATAGCCATCCAGGCTTCACTGCATAGTTACAGTACGTTACTTCATACTTTGAAGCAAGTCTTGGGATTTACCATTGAATTTAATTGAATGCTGAATGTATGAATATTCTCCCCTCCTTATCTGTCCCTCGCATCATAGAGTCAACGCCCCAGGCCTTCGGCATACTGCTGTCGCAGGTGATCTCTAACGATCGCGCCCACAAGCAGCGTCAGGAGCCCCAGCGCGAGGAGCACCGTGACCCCAGTGACCTGGTGTCTTCCCTGCTACACCTCACCTCACGGAAGAGCACCAAAGACAAGGAGCTGTCCAGCAGCAACTCGTCTCTCAGCTCCACCTCTGAGACGGCCACTGAGTCACCCTCACCCAGCACACCCGAAGCACCACCACACACCCGCAGGAGGGTAGGTTTTCACCTGTGGGGGCTGTTCTAACAAACCTATAGTATGAGTCTGAATGTATTCTGTTATATGCAAACCAACTTGTTCATATAACTTGATGGACAGAGGTAGAAATACTGTTGGCCGGGCTCCCACTTCACTTCAATGTATGCCATCCACTTACAGTGCGTTTGGAAAGTATTCAGACCCCTTCCCTTTTTCCACATTTTGTTATGTTACAGCCTTATTCTAAAATTGATTAAATAAAACATTTTCTTCATCAATCTACACACAATACCCCATAATGACAAAGCGAAAACAGTATTTTAAGAAATGTATTTACATAATTATTCACACCCTTTGGTATCAAACTCGAAATTGAGGTCAGGTGCATCCTGCTTCCATTAATCTACAACTTGATTGGAGTCCACCTGTGATGAATTCAATGGATTGGACATGATTTGGAAAGGCACACACCTGTCTACATAAGGTCCCACAGTTGACAGTGCATGTCAGAGCAAAAACCAAGCCATGAGGTCAAAGGAATTGTCCGTAGACCTACAAGACAGGATTGTGTCGAGGCACAGATCAGGGGAAGGGTACCAAAACATTTCTGCAGCATTGAAGGTCCCCCAGAACACAGTGGTCTCCATCATTCTTAAATGGAAGAAGTTTGGAACCACCAAGACTCTTCCTTGATCTGGCCGCCCGGCTAAACTGAGCAATCAGGGGAGAAGGGCCTTGGTCAGGGAGGTGACAAAGAACCCGATGGTCATTCTGACAGAGCTCCATAGTTCCTCTGTGGAGATGGGAGAACCTTCCAGAAGGACAACCATCTTTGCAGCACTCCACCAATCTGGCCTTGATGAAAACCTGCTCCAGAGCTCTCAGGACCTCAGACTGGGGTGAAGGTTCACCTTCCAACAGGACAATGACCCTAAGCACACAGCCAAGACAACGTAGGAGTGGCTTCGGGACAAGTCTCTGAATGTCCTTGAGTGGCCCAGCCAGAGCCCAGACTTGAACCCAATCGAACATCCCTGGAGAGACCTGAAAATAGCTGTGTCCCCATCCAACCTGACAGAGCTTGAGAGGATCTGCAGAGAAGAATGGAAGAAACTCCCCAAATACAGGTGTGCCAAGCTTGTAGCGTCATCCCCAAGAAGACTTGAGGCTGTAATCGCTGCCAAAGGTGCTTCAACAAAGTACTGAGTAAAGGGTCTGAATACTTATGTAAATGTAATATTTAAGTTTTTAATTTTTTATATATTTGCAAAAATTTCCAAAAACCTCTTTTTGCTTTATCATTATGGGGTATTGTATATAGATTGAATACATTTTAGAATAAGGCTGTAACGTATCAAAATGTGGAAAAAGTGAAGGGGTCTATATACTTTCCAAATACACTGTATATAATCCATCATTCCATGCCATGCACTCGTCGCCATATGCTATCCATCACCTCTCCATATGGCTGTACTGTACTGTACTCACTCAACTATGTGTATCTGGCAGGGAGGAGTGTCTGTGGATTGCATCACTGACCTGGATGACAATCAGTCTCGCCTGCTGGAAGCCCTGCAGCTGTCCCTACCAGCCGAGACACCCAGCAACAGGAAGAAGCAGAGGGACAAGAAGCTTAGCCTCAACCCCATCTATAGACAGGTTCCCAGGGTGGTGGAGATGTGCTGCCTGCATCTGGAGAAATATGGTACACACATAGGAATTGCCGTCATTCTTCAGAAAGTGCTACGCGTATTGGGCCCGATTCACAGTTGTAATGAGGGCAGACAACACAGACTTTCATGTAAATCGTTCACTGAAGTCAATGGAGGATATGACTTGCAGAGGATTGTTAATCGTGACTGGAGTTTATGTACACGTTTTCCGTGTTGGTGTCACATCAAATTTGCCCTTTATTTCTCCATGTAATTTAGGTCTACAGACAGTTGGCATCTTCCGTGTAGGGAGCTCAAAGAAGAGGGTGCGGCAGGTGAGGTTTCTCTGGAAAATGCTGATGAACACATCGATGAGGTGCTCATCAAAACACACTGTGAAATTCCTAGTGTGTTTCTAGTGTTAAACTGTGGATTGTAGGACGCTGTCTCAAGTATGATTCTAGTGTTAAACTGTGGATTGTAGGATGTTGTCTCAAGTATGATTCTAGTGTTAAACTGTGGATTGTAGGACGCTGTCTCAAGTATGATTCTAGTGTTAAGCTGTGGATTGTAGGATGCTGTCTCAAGTATGATTCTAGTGTTAAACTGTGGATTGTAGGACGCTGTCTCAAGTATGATTCTAGTGTTAAGCTGTGGATTGTAGGACGCTGTCTCAAGTATGATTCTAGTGTTAAACTGTGGATTGTAGGACGCTGTCTCAAGTATGATTCTAGTGTTAAACTGTGGATTGTAGGACACTGTCTCAAGTATGATTCTAGTGTTAAACTGTGGATTGTAGGATGTTGTCTCAAGTATGATTCTAGTGTTAAGCTGTGGATTGTAGGATGCTGTCTCAAGTATGATTCTAGTGTTAAGCTGTGGATTGTAGGACGCTGTCTCAAGTTTGTTTCTAGTGTTAAACTGTGGCATGTAGGATGCTGTCTCAAGTATGATTCTAGTGTTAAACTGTGGAGGGTGGGATGTTGTCTCCAGTATGTTTCTAGTGTTTAACTGTGGATTGTGGGATGTTGTTTCCAGCTCAGAGAGCAGTGTGACCTGGGAATGGAGGTCCAGCTGGACGAGGCTAACAGTGTCCATGATGTGGCCGCGCTGCTTAAGGAGTTCCTGAGGGATATGCCTGAACCCCTGCTGACCAGAGAGCTCTACACCGCATTCCTCAACACCATGTGTGAGGAACACAGACACACAGGCTTGGCCACACACACACCCTGGCCTGGCCTGGCCACACACACACACACCCACACACACACCCTGGCCTGACCACACACAGACATACACACACACACACACACACACACACACACACACACACACACACACACACACACACACACACACACACACACACACACACACACACACACACACACACACACACACAGACACAGACAGACACAAACACATTACTAAACCCATACTTTACGCTCACATCTAAACCTCATACCACAATATGACACACAATCTCACCACCACACTTCACAGAGTCTTCATCACTACCATGAACAGCCCACATTTGCCCCATACCTCACATTCATGTACACTTCATTCACTATATAACTCAGTTGCTTTACCACAATCTAACCACAACGCTACTCATTGCCTTAATCAACTCTATGTGTGAAGGGTTTAGTTACGCCTACAGTGCCAGTATTCATCCCCCTTGGCGTTTTTCCTATTTAGTTGCAATACAACCTGGTATTTTTATCTGGATTTCATGTAATGTACAGTCACAAAATAGTCCAAATTGGTGAAGTGAAATGAAAAAAATAACTTGTTTAAAAAAATTCTAAAACATTAAAAACAGAAAAGTGGTTTGTGCATATGTATTCACCCCCTTTGCTATGAAGCCCCTAAATAAGATCTGGTGCAACCAATTACCTTCAGAAGTCACATAATTGGTTAAATAAGGTCCACCTGTGTGCAATCTGTGTCACATGATCTCATTATATATACATACCTGTTCTGAAAGGCCCCAGAGTCTGCAACACCACTAAGCAAGGGGTACCACCAAGTAAGCGGCAATATGAAGACCAAGGAGCTCTCCAAACAAGTCAGGGACAATGTTGTGGAGAAGTACAGATCAGGGTTGGGTTATAAAAAATATCTGAAACTTGAACATCCCACGGAGCACCATTAAATCCATTATTAAAAAATGGAAAGAATATGGCACCACAACGAACCTGCCAAGAGAGGGCTGCCCACCAAAACTCACTGACCAGGCAAGGAGGGCATTAATCAGAGAGGCAAGAAAGAGACCAAAGATGACCCTGCAAAGCTCCACAGCGGAGATTGGAGTATCTGTCCATAGGACCACTTTAAGCCATATACTCCACAGAGCTGGGCTTTACGGAAGAGTGGCCAGAAAAAAGCCATTGCTTAAAGAAAAAAATAAGCAAACATGTTTGGTGTTTGCCAAAAGGCATGTGGGAGACTCCCCAAACATATGGAAGAAGGTACTCTGGTCAGATGAGACTAAAATTGAGCCTTTTGGTCATCAAGGAACACGGTATGTCTGGCGCAAACCCAACACCTCTCATCACCCCGAGAACATCATCCCCACAGTGAAGCATGGTGGTGGCAGCATCATGCTGTGGGGATATTTTTCAATGGCAGGGAGGGGAAACTGGTCAGAATTGAAGGAATGATGGATGGCGCTAAATACAGGGAATTCCTTGAGGGAAACCTGTTTCAGTCTTCTAGAGATTTGAGACTGGGACGGAGGTTCACTTTCCAGCAGGACAATGACCCTAAGCATACTGCTAAAGCAACACTTGAGTGGTTTAAGGGGAAACGTTCAAATGTCTTGGAATGGTCTAGTCAAAGCCCAGACCTCAATCCAATTGAGAATCTGTGGTATGACTTAAATATGGCTGCACACCAGCGGAACCCATCCAACTTGAAGGAGCTGGAGCAGTTTTTCCTTGAAGAATGAGCAACAATCCCAGTGGTTAGATGTGCCAAGCTTACAGAGACGTGCCCCAAGAGACTTGCAGCTGTAATTGCTGCAAAAGGTGGCTCTACAAAGTATTGACTTTGTTGGGGTGAATAGTTATGCACGCTCAAGTTTTCTGTTTTTTTGTCTTATTTCTTGTTTGTTTCACAATAAAAAAATTATTTGCATCTTCAAAGTGGTAGGCATGTTGTATAAATCAAATGATACAAACCCCACAAAAATCTATTTTAATTCCAGGTGGTAAGGCAACAAAATAGGAAAAATGCCAAGGGGGTGAATACTTTCGCAAGCCACTGTACACTACAGTAGTTTGTTATTAAGAAAGCATACACTTCATACACCAAGAGACCACACCTGATTCCTATACCGTCTGTATTGTAAAAGGTGTCTGTACCTGTATCTGTGAGGATGAGAGTTGTGTTGATGGTTGTCCTCCTCTGTAGTACTGGACCATCCAGACCAAGAGAGCACCATCCAGCTACTGGTGTATCTGCTGCCACCATGCAACAGTGATACCCTGCAACGCCTCCTGGAGTTCCTGGCCACGGTGACCGCCCACGCAGAGGACAGTCAGGACAGGGACGGACATGAGGTAAGGAATGGACAGGGCAGGCAAGGACAGGACAGGACAGTGCAGGGAAGGACAGGACATGAGGGTAGAACACGGCAGGACAGGAGGACAGGGCAGGCAAGGACAGGACAGGAGGACAGGATAGGAGGACAGGATAGGAAGACTCGAGGACAGGGCAGGAGGACAGGACCTGAGGGAAGGACACGGCAGGACAGGAGGACAGGATAGGAGGACAGGATAGGAAGACTGGAGGACAGGGCAGGAGGACAGGACCTGAGGGAAGGACACGGCAGGACAGGAGGACAGGATAGGAGGACAGGATAGGAGGACAGGATAGGAAGACTGGAGGACAGGGCAGGAGGACAGGACCTGAGGGAAGGACACGGCAGGACAGGAGGACAGGATAGGAGGACAGGATAGGAAGACTGGAGGACAGGGCAGGAGGACAGGACCTGAGGGAAGGACACGGCAGGACATGAGGAAAGGGCAGGAGGACAGGGCAAAGCATGACAGGATGAGAGGTCAGTAGTGTAATTAATTCACTCAAGTTTACGGTCCTTTTCTCATTTTGTCTGAGATCAACTTTCATAGATGTTGGTTATTTATGATTCATGACTAGGTCATGAGTCATATTCATCTATCGAAATACTGCAAGCATTTTACATTACAGCACAGACTACATTGTCATTAGCATGCTAGTGATAGTTATTCCACCACCCCAAACGAGTGCAGAGAGGAGTACATGTGAAGGATCTATTTAAATTCTGATGTAACAAATTGACGGACTTTATAGCTTTATTCATGTTGACAAGAGCGGCTTAAGTGCGTATTAATTCCCACACTCCTCTCGGTTTGAATATGTATACACCTCTATGTGTCAAGAGTCAGCCATGTGCATGAATTTGTTTTCTATTGATAACTGATAAAAAAATAAATATCTGTATTAATGACTGCTTATCCATGTACATTTTTCATTCAACTTAAAGACCAGAAAGTCATCTGATGTTTTTATTCAGTGTTACCTTAACTAATCCTTCCAGTTAACCTCCATCAACCTAACCTTCAGCATAGTCCTGATTTTTCCTGTAACCACAAAAGATCAGACGAAAATGTCTTGCTAACAATCACGTACTTGGCCTGTGAGGCTGTGAGTTGTGGGGCTGCTGGCCAGACAGCCAGAATGAGATCAATTCAGGCTTCATTATCCTGTTATTACTGGGGATTTCATGACGATGCATAACAAACTGTTCATGTCCTACCGAGCAGAAGGAGCTCATGTTTGCCAGCACTGGCAGGAGAGCTTCTCAGAAAGGTGTGTGTGTGTGTGTGTGTGTGTGTGTGTGTGTGTGTGTGTGTGTGTGTGTGTGTGTGTGTGTGTGTGTGTGTGTGTGTGTGTGTGTGTGTGTGTTTTTGTGCTTATTGTCCCACTGCTGTCTTTAGATCACAGGGAACAAGATGACATCACTCAACTTGGCCACCGTCTTTGGGCCCAACCTTCTACACAAGCAGAAGAGCTCGGACAAGGAGTTTACTGTTCAGAGTTTTGCCCGCGCCGAGGAGAGTACAGCCATCATTGGTGTGGTACACAGCATGATCACCACATATGAGACCCTCTTCATGGTAAGCTATCCACTTATGGAAAACACTGTAACATGGCACCAATAGATGGATATATATAAGTGTTTATCACACTAGATAGAGAACAGAGTACAAAATTGGCACAGCTGACAAACAACTGAGATCTCTTAGTCACTGCTCTCCTTTCCGAGAAGAATTGTTCTTAGGGGAATTGTGCTTAAAGGGATACTTTGGGAATTTGGCAATGAGGCCTGTTATCTACTTCCCCATGGATGACATTTTTATGAAGGAAATTAGAGGTAGTTTCGCGAGTCAGTGCTAACTAGCGTTAGCGCAATGACTCGACGTCTATGCTATCTGCTAGCAGATACCATAGACTTCCAGTCATTGTGGAAACGCTACTGTAGTTAGTCAATGCAGTAGTTCTAGTTAGGAATGTCCTTCAAACTGCACACAGAGACAACAACAAAAAATGGTAACCACAAGTCCATCTGACTCTGGGGAAGTAGATAAAAGGGCCTCATTGCCAAAATACAGATGTATTCCTTTAATAGAGTGGCTCCATCTAATGAAATGTAAACATGCACTTTATACGTTTTGGAGAAGGCCTAAGCCTTGTAAAACTAAGCTCCACAGAGAAGATCATCAACTCGTGCCTTTGTTTTTCTCTCCTGTACGGGTCCTTATAAGGTCCAGGAAAAGGAGGACTATGGATTTGGGCATACTGATTACAGTGTCTTTACAGTTTCTTTCTGGACCAAGCTCTATTTTTCTTAAAGGGGCAATCCTCAGTTGAAACAATAACAAAGCACACGCACCGCCTCTGTTATGGTAAAAAGTTGAGGGATGGACATGAAGAAATGTAATCACTCTTAAATTCCTAGACAGAGCTATTTTGACGCAAGGACTGACCACTCAATATATCAACAATATAGTTAAGCATATTTTGAAGCTATACACAGTTTCTGCTTACAGTGCATTCAGAAAGTATTCAGACCCCTTGACTTTTTCCACATTTTGTTACATTACAGCCTTATTCTAAAATAGATTCAATTGTTTTTCTTCCATCCTCAATCTAAACACAATATCCCATAATGACAAAGCAAAAAAGGGTTCTAGAAATTTTTGAAAATGTATTAAAAAATGTCAAACTGAAATCACATTTACATAGGTATTCAGACCCTTTACTCAGTTGAAGCACCTTTTGCAGTGATTACAGCTTCGAGTTTTCTTGGGTAAGATACTACAAGCTTGGCACACCTGTATTTGGGGAATTTCTCTCATTGTCCTCTGCAGATCCTTTCAAACTCTGTCAGGTTGGATGGGGAGCGTTGCTGCACTGCTATTTTCAGATCTCTCCAGAGATGTTCGATCGGGTTCAAGTCCGGGCTCTGGCTGGGCCACTCAAGGACATTCAGAGACTTGTCCTGAAGCCACTCTTGCATTGTCTTGGATGTGTGCTTTGGGTCGTTGTCCTGTTGGAAGGTGAACCTTCACCCCAGTCTGAGGTCTTGAGCGCTCTTTAGCAGGTTTTCATCAAGGATCTCTTTGTACTTAGCTCCGTTCATCTTTCGCTCGAACCTGACTAGACTCCCAGTCCTTGCCACTGAAAACATCCCCACAGCATGATGCCGCCAACCCCATTCTTCACCGTAGGGATGGTGCCAGGTTTCCTCCACACGTGACGCTTGGCATTCAGGCCAAAGAGTTCAATCTTGGTTTCATCAGACCAGAGAATCTTGTTTCTCATGGTCTGAGGGTCATTTAGGTGCCTTTTGGCAAACTCCAAGCAGCTGTCATGTGCCTTTTACTGAGGAGTGGCTTCCGTCTGGCCATTCTACCATAAAGGCCTGATTGGTGGAGTGCTGCAGAGATGGTTGTCCTTCTGGAAGGTTCTCCCAATGTCCACAGAGGAACTCTGGAGCTCTGTCAAAGTGACCATCGGGTTCTTGGTCACCTCCCTGACCAAGGCCCTTCTCCCCGATTGCTCAGTTTAGCCGGGCGGCCAGCTCCAGGTCTTGGTGGTTACAAACTTCTTCCATTTAAGAATGATGGAGGCCACTGTGTTCTTGGGGACCTTCAATGCTGCAGAAATGTTTTGGTACCCTTGCCCAGATCTGTGCCTCGACACAATCCTGTCTCGGAGCTTTACGGACAATTCCTTCGACCTAATGGCTTGGATTTTGCTCTGACAGGCACTGTCTACTGTGGGACCTTATATAGACAGGTGTGTGCCTTTCCAAATCATGTCCAATCAATTGCATTTACCACAGGTGGACTCCAATCAAGTTGTAGAAACATCTCAAGGATGATCAATGGAAATAGAATACACCTGAGCTCAAATTTCGAGTCTCATTGTGAAGGGTCTCAATACTTATGTAAATAAGGTATTTCAGTTTTTTTTATTATTATTAAATTGGCAAAATCTTATTAAAACCTGTATTCGCTTTGGCATTATGGGGTATTGTGTGTGGATTGATAAGGAAAACATTTAATTTAATACATTTTAGAATTAAGTTGTAACGTAACAAAATGTGGAAAAATGGAAGGGGTCTGAATACTTTCAGAATGAACTGTATATGCTGAACAAAAAATATAAACACAACATGTAAAGTGTTGGTCCAATTTTTCATGAGCTAAAATAAAAGATCCCAGAAATGTTCCATATGCACAAAGAGCATATTTCTATAAAGTTTTGTCCATAAATTTGTTTACATCCTTGTTAGTGAGCATTTCTCATTTGCCAAGGTAATCCATCCACCTGACAGGTGTGGCATATCAAGTAGTTGATTATTTAAAACCTCTACAGGATCAGTGTCCCTATACCGGGACGGTTGTTGCTAACGTGTGCTAATGTGACTAGAATGACGTTGTATAAAACAGCCAACTTTCTGGGACATAGATATGTCTTATATTACATTCTTGTTAATCTAGCTGCAGTGTCTAATTAACAGTAGTTATTACAGTGAAAAAATACCATACTATTGTTTGAGGAGAGTGCAAAACAACAAAAAACTTTTATCACGGCAACTGATTTGATGCATTTATTAATCTTGCTCTGATTTGTCATCCTGAGGGTCCCAGAGATGAATGTAGCATAGTTTTGTTTGATAAAATAAATGTTTATGTTCAAATGTAGCAACTGGGGTCTACAGTTTGACCCCACTGATGTCTCTGGCTCCACACCCAGCCCACGTGCCTTCACTTCTGGCTCCGACAGAGATGGCCGCCTCGCTTTGCGATCCTAGGAAACTATGCAGTATTTTGTTTTTTTATGTGTTATTTCTTACATTGTTACCCCAGGTAATCTTAGGTTTTATTACATACAGTCGAGAGGAACTATTGGATATAAGAGCAACGTCAACTCACCAACATTACAACCAGGAATACGACTTTCCCGAAGCGGATCCTCTGTTTGGCCTACCACCCAGGACAATGGATCGGATCCCAGCCGGCGACCCAAAACAACAACGCCGTAGAAGGGGCAGACGGAGCGGTCTTCTGGTCAGGCTCCGTAGATGGGCACATTGTGCACCGCTCCCGAGCATACTACTCGCCAATGTCCAGTCTCTTAACAACAAGGTAGACGAAATCCGAGCAAGGGTAGCATTCCAGAGAGACATCCGAGACTGTAATGTTCTTTGTTTCACGGAAACATGGCTCATGGCTCGAGACACGCTATCTGAGTCGGTACAGCCACCTGGTTTCTTCACGCATCACGCCGACAGAAACAAGCATCTCTCTGGTAAGAAAAAGGGCGAGGGTGTATGCCTTATGATTAACGAGACGTGGTGTGATCATAACAACATACAGGAACTCAAATCCTTTTGTTCACCTGACTTAGAATTCCTCACAATCAAATGCCGACCGCATTATCTACCAAGAGAATTCTCTTCGATCATAATCACAGTCGTGTATATTCCCCCCCAAGCAGACACATCGACGGCCCTGAAAGAACTTCATTGGCCTCTATGTAAACTGGAAACCACATATCCTGAGGCTGCATTTATTGTAGCCGGGGATTTTAACAAGGCTAATCTGAAAACAAGGCTCCCCAAATTCTATCAGCATATCGATTGTGCTACCAGGGCTGGCAAAACCCTAGACCACTGTTATTCTAACTTCCGCGATGCATATAAGGCCCTCCCCCGCCCTCCCTTCGGAAAAGCTGAGCACGACTCCATTTTGTTGCTCCCAGCCTATAGACAGAAACTAAAACAGGAAGCACCCGCGCTCAGGTCTGTAAAACGCTGGTCCGACCAATCGGATTCCACGCTTCAAGATTGCTTCGATCACATGGACTGGGATATGTTCCGCATTGCAGCGAACAACATTGATGAATATGCTGATTTGGAGTGCGAGTTTATTAACAAGTGCATCGGTGATATTGTATCCACAGCGTCTATTAAAACATTCCCCAACCAGAAACCGTAGATTGATGGCAGCATTCGCGCAAAACTAAACGCGCCAACCACTGCTTTTAATCAGGGCAAGGTGACGGGAAACATGACCGAATACAAACAGTGTAGTTATTCCTTCCGCAAGGCAATCAAACAAGCTAAGCGTCAGTACAGAGACAAAATGGAGTCGCAATTCAACGGCTCAGACACGAGAGGTATGTGGCAGATTCTACAGTAAATCACGGACTACAAAAGAAAAACCAGCCCTGTTGCAGATCACGATGCCTTGCTCCCAGACAGACTAAACAACTTTTTTGCTCGCTTTGAGGACAATACAGTGCAACTGACATGGCCCGCTACCAAAACATGTGGGCTCTCCTTCACTGTAGCCAACGTGAGTAAAACATTTAAACGTGTTAACCCTCACAAGGCTGCAGGCCCAGACGACATCCTCAGAGCATGCGCAGACCAGCTGGCTGGTGTGTTTACAGACATATTCAATCAATCCTTATCCCAGTCTGCTGTCCCCACATGCTTTAAGAGGGCCACCATTGTTCCTGTTCACAAGAAAGCTAAGGTAACTGAGCTAAATGACTACCGCCCTGTAGCACTCACTTCCGTCATCATCAAGTGCTTTGAGAGACTAGTCAAGGACCATATCACCTCCACCCTACCTGACACCCTAGACCAACTCCAATTTGCTTACCGCCCCAGTAGGTCCACAGATGACGCAATCGCCATCACACTGCACACTGCCCTAACCCATCTGGACAAGAGGAATACCTATGTAAGAATGCTGTTCATCGATTACAGCTCAGCATTTAACACCATAGTACCCTCCAAACTCGTCATTAAGCTCGAGACCCTGGGTCTCGACCCCACCCTGTGCAACTGGGTCCTGGACTTCCTGACGGGCCGCCCCCAGGTGGTGAGGGTA
Source organism: Salmo trutta (assembly GCF_901001165.1). Lineage (NCBI taxonomy): Eukaryota > Metazoa > Chordata > Actinopteri > Salmoniformes > Salmonidae > Salmo > Salmo trutta. Next base: position 43,182,172 of record NC_042980.1, read on the forward strand.
GGTAACAACATCGCCACCCCGCTGATCCTCAATACTGGGTCCCCACAAGGGTGCGTTCTCAGCCCTCTCCTGTACTCCCTGTTTACCCACGACTGTGTGGCCATGCATGCCTCCAACTCAATCATCAAGTTTCCAGATGACACTACAGTGGTAGGCTTGATTACCAACAACGATGAGACGGCTTACAGGGAGGAGGTGAGGGCCCTCGGAGTGTGGTGTCAGGAAAATAACGTCACACTCAATGTCAACAAAACAAAAGAGATGATCGTGGACTTCAGGAAACAGCAGAGGGAGCAGCCCCCTATCTACATTGACGGGACAGTAGTGGAGAGGGTGGAGAGTTTTAAGTTCCTCAGTGTACACATCACGGACAAACTGAAATGGTCCACCCACACAGACAGCGTGGTGAAGAAGGCGCAGGAGCTCCTCTTCAACCTCAGGAGGCTGAAGAAATTTGGCTTGTCACCAAAAACACTCACAAACTTTTACAGATGCACAATCGAGAGCATCCTGTCGGGCTGTATCACCGCCTGGTACGGCAGCTGCTCCGCCCATAACCGTAAGGCTCTCCAGAGGGTAGTGAGGTCTGCACAACACATCACCGGGTGCAAACTACCTGCCCTCCAGGACACCTACACCACCCGATGTCACAGGAAGGCCAAAAAGATCATCAAGGACAACAACCACCCGAGCCACTGCCTGTTTACCCCACTATCATCCAGAAGGCGAGGTCAGTACAGGCGCATCAAAGCGGGGACCGAGAGATTGAAAAACAGCTTCCATCAGACTGTTAAACAGCCATCACTAACATTGACTGGCTGCTGCCAACATACTGACTCAACTCCAGCCACTTTAATAATGGAAAAATGTATGTATCGTAAATTCCGTACTATAAGCCGCAACTTTTTTCCCAGGCTTTGAACCTCACGGCTTAAACAATGACGCGGCTAATATATGGATTTTACCCGCTTTCATTTTTTTTTTTCAAATAAACACATTCTGTGACTTGCTCAGTTTTGTGGCGGCATGAAGCTTTCATTAGACCAATGAAATTGCCGAACGGGTTAAGGTCAAACAACTTTTTTGTTTACTGTTAAATTAAATCGAGCGCTCTCAAACTTCCCATCATTCTGATTACGGTAGTCATTTTGTCACCCTCATCATGGCAAAGACACGGAGAAATGCATATGATGCAGCTTTCAAGTTGAAGGCGATTGATCTGGCTGTTGGAAAAGGAAATAGAGCTGCTGCACGGGAGCTTGGTCTTAATGAGTCGATGATAAGACGTTGGAAACAGCAGCGTGAGGAATTGACTCAGTGCAAAGACAACTAAAGCTTACTGCTATTTTTTTATTTTTTTGTTACAAGCAGTGTTTCGTTAAAGCCTATTTATTTTTGTTACAAGCCGTGTTTCGTTAAAGCCTGTGTAAAGTTCATTTGTTTCAATGTACCGGTAGGCACCTGCGGCTTATAGACATGTGCGGCTTATTTATGTTCAAAATAATAAAAAATAATAATTCAGTGGGTGCGGCTTATATTCAGGTGCACTTAATAGTCCTGAAATTACGGTAATCCATTTATCAATAGCCACTTTATATAATGTTTATATACCCTACATTACTCAACTCATATGTATATACTGTACGCTATACCATCTACTGCATCTTGCCATCTTGATGTAATTAAATGTATCACTAGCCACTTTAAACAATGCCACTTTATATAATGTTTACATACCCTACATTACTCATCTCATATGTATATACTGTACTGTATACCATCTATTACATCTTGCCATCTTGATGTAATGTATCACTAGCCACTTTATATTATATAATGTTTTCATACCCTACAAAACTCATCTCATATGTATATACTGTACTCTATACCATCTACTACATCTTGCCATCTTGATGTAATTAAATGTATCACTAGCCACTTTAAACAATACCACTTTATATAATGTTTACATACCCTACATTACTCATCTCATATGTATATACTGTACTCCATACCATCTACTGCATCTTGTCTATGCCGTTCAGCCATCACTCATTTATATATTTTTATGTACATAATCGTATTCATTCCATTACACTTGTGTGTATAAGGTAGTTGTTGTGGAATTGTTAGGTTATATTACTTGTTAGATATTACTGCATGGTCGGAACTAGAAGCACAAGCATTTCGCTACACTGCATTAACATATGCTAACCATGTGTATGTGACAAATACATTTGATTTGATTTGACGTGTGAAAGTTAGTGTATAAGCTAATGCTCCATCATGTATGACATTCCTGGGAGTGTGTAAACTTACATTTTGTATTACCAAAGCATTTTTGTATGTTCTCTATAGTTATGTACTTGAAAATGTATAAATGATCAATTCGGCACATTTGGGCAAACACCTGGCAGACTTGATACAAAATATTGTGCAGTAATGTAATTCTTCACTGGATTAGTCTGAAACTTTGCACACACACTGTTGCCATCTGGTGGCCAAAATCTACATTACAACTTGACTCCTATCTGAAAGTATGGCCATTCTCCTACATTTCAAAGATGATGGAAAAATACAAAATAGAAAAAGCATGTTTTACCAGATCTAATGTGTTATATTCTCCTACATTCATTTCACATTTCCACAAACTTCAGTGTTTCCTTTCAAATGATATCAAGAATTTGTATATCCTTGCTTCAGGTCCTGAGCTACAGGCAGTTAGATTTGGTTATGTCATTTTAGGCAAAAATTGAAAAAAAGGGTATGATCCTTGAGGTTCATGATCATTACACAGGTGCACCTTGTGCAGAGGACAATAAAAGGCCACTCTAAATGTGCAGATTTGTCACACAACACAATGCCACAGATGTCTCAAGTTTTGAGGGAGCGTGCAATTGGCATACTGACTCCAGGAATGTCCACCAGAGCTGTTGCCAGAGAATTGAATGTTAATTTCTCTACCATAAGCTGCCTCCAACGTAGTTTTAGAGAATTTGGCAGTACGTCCAACCGGCCTCACAACCACAGACCACGTTTATGGCGTCGTGTGGGCGAGCGGTTTGCTGATGTCATTGTTGGGAACAGAGTGCCCCATGGTGGAGGTGGGGAAATGGTATGGGCAGGCATAAACTAGGGACAGCAAACACAATTGCATTTTATCGATGGCAATTTGAATGCACAGAGATATCGTGACGAGATCCTGAGGCCCATTGTCGTGCCATTCATCCGCTGACATCACCTCATGTTTCAGCATGATAATGCACGGCCCCATGTCGCAAGGATCTGTACACAATTCCTGGAAACTGAAAATGTCCCAGTTCTTTCATGGCCTGCATACTCACCATACATGTCACCTATTCAGCATGTTTGGGATGTTCTGGATCAACATGTATGACAGCATATACGACAAGCGTGTTCCAGTTCCTGCCAATATCCAGCAACTTTGCACAGCCATTGAAGAGGAGTGGGACAACATTCCACAGGCCACAATCAACAGCCTGATCAACTCTATGCAAAGGAGATGTGCCGCGCTGCGTGAGGCAAATGGTGTTCACTCCAGATACTGACTGGTTTTCCACACCCCTACTTTTTTTAAAGGTTTCTGTGACCAACAGATGCATATCTGTATTCCAAGACATGTGGAATTCATAGGGCCTAATGAATGTATTTCAATTGACTGATTTCCTTACATGAACTGTGACTCAGTAAAATCTTGGAAATTGTTGCATGTTGCGTATGTATTTTTGTTCAGTGTATTTTGGTTTCTGATATGGTACGACCGTTGAACTTAGCTCATGAGGCATTTATAAGTTATATTCTTCATGAATCAATGTCATTAATTTGACATTAAATAGATGGAATAGATACAGAAACTGTGGATTTCCTCTAACCTTGCTCTATTTTTTTTAACCTTAGTCTGTGGGATCTTTCAACACAAAATATCTCACAACCATCCCTCCCTTACCTTTTCCATTGCATTGCTTCATCTAAGCTATATGCACTACCTTTCAAAAGTTTGGGGTCACTTAGAAATGTCCTTGTTTTTGACAGAAAAGCTCATTTTGTTGTCCATTAAAATAACATCAAATTGATCAGAAATACAGTGTAGACATTGTTAATGTTGTAAATGACTATTGTAGCTGGAAACGGCTGATTTTTAATGGAATATCTACATAGGCGTACAGAGGCCCATTATGAGCAATCCAAGTTTATGAGCAAGAGAACAAGTACATTAGAGTGTCTAGTTTGAGAAACAGACGCCTTACAGACACTCTAATGTACTTGTCCTCTTGCTCAGTTGTGCACCGGGGCCTCCCACTCCTCTTTCTATTCTGTTAGAGCCAGTTTGCTCTGTTCTGTGAAGGGAGTAGTACACAGCGTTGTACGAGATCTTCAGTTTCTTGGCAATTTCTCGCATGGAATATCCTTAATTTCTCAGAACAAGAATAGACTAACGAGTTTCAGGAGAAAGTTATTTGTTTCTGGCCATTTTAAGCCTGTAATCGAACACACAAAGGCCAGTTTTATTGCTTCTTTAATCAGAACAACAGTTTTCAGCTGTGCTAACATAATTGCAAATGGGTTTTCTAATGATCAATTAGCCTTTTAAAATTATCAACTTGGATTAGCTAACACAACGTGACATTGGAACACAAGAGTGATGGTTGCTGATAATGGGCCTCTGTATGCCTATGTAGATATTCCATAAAAAATCAACCGTTTCCAGCTACAATAGTTATTTACAACATTAACAATGTCTACACTGTATTTCTGATCAATTTGATGTTATTTTAATGGACAAAAATTGAGCTTTTCTGTTAAAAACAATGACTTTTCAAAGTGACCCCAAACTTTTGAACGGTAGTGTATATATATTAGCATGTGTTAACCAATGGTGCAATAGCTTTAAACTGTACTTGAACCGCTTGCTTGTTATACATCGTCTGTAGGAGACATTCTTGCTTTCGTTTCAGAGTACATATTTACATTATTGTGTCAATATCTGTCTCAACACTTGGCCTACATCTGAGCAGCTTGATTTACAGTGAAGGAGTTAGATATCCAGTTTAAGCCAACAGAGAATGAGATAGATGTAACAACTGTCCGTTCAGCTGAGACGTCTAGTTAAGGATTGTGTGTTTCTGGCCCTTCCAGGTGCCGCCTGACCTGCAGAATGAGGTTCTGATGAGTCTACTAGAGACGGATCCTGACGTGGTGGATTACCTCCTGAGGAGGAAGGATTCTCAGCACTCGTGAGTGTGTGGCCTTTTGTGTGCTTACATATGGACGATTGGACATGATGCTGTGCCTCTGCCAAATGGGCATCATCAGGTAGCTTAGTAGTTAAGAGCGTTGGGCCAGTAACTGAAATGTCGCTGGGTTGAATCCCTGAGCTGACTATGTGAAAAATATGCCCTTAACCCTACTTGCTCCGGATAAGATAACATCTGCTACATGACAAAAATGTAAAAAGCTCTGTGAAAATCCTGTACAGTGATGTATGGGGCTCTGAAAAGGTACTCGAGCACCCCCTGGTGGTATTATTGTGTATATTCACTTCTTACCAAAACATCATCGTGATGACAAATAGTTTCAGTTTTCTTACCTAAACATCATTGTGATGACATAGTTTTAATGTTCTTACCTAAACATGAGAAATTACTGCACTGTTGGAGCTAGGAACACAAGCATTTTGCTACACCCACAATAACATCTGCTAAATATGTGTATGCGATCAATAATATTAGATTTGATATAATGTAGTTTCAGTTCTCTTACCTAGACATCATTGGGATAACATATAATTTCAGTTTTCTCCCTTCTCTGTACATCATGGCATACTTTGTAACTAGGGCATTGAGTTTTTCCTGGTCAGATAATACCTGCTATAGTAAATCTACAGCTCATCATATGTCTCATTTTACATACTTCATAATGCCTCTTTCTTCTCCTCTCCCCCATAGTGGTCCAGGCCCGCTGAGGACTGAGGATCCCTTCTCTTTGAGGGAGAGGCGCTGCTCCAGTGACTCCAACAAGGCCTCCAGTGGGGAGTTGTCCCCCTATGACAACAACTCACCAGTGCTGTCGGAGCGGCTGCTCTCCCAGCCCCAGGAGGACAGCAACCTCCTCTCTGATAGGCTGTTCAGGGTTCCAGAGCAGTACACACTGGTTGGCCACGTCAAAGGTCGTCCTAGCATCACCTGTCACTCACCATCCACAGGCAAAGGTGAGCTTCCCAATGGTCGAGTTGTTGGCCATTTCTGAAAATAGCACAATATGCTGTATTGTATATTGCTACTTAGGCTGAGGAATATGTCTTCTTTTTCCATTAGACACACACGATGAACATGTCTGGGGTGCCTGGCATGCCTCTCTAAGGAAAGGGTTTATGGAACATCACATCACTGGTACATTCATTGTCTTTAAACATAATGTCTCATTCTTTGCTCTTTGAAACTTTGCAACCTAAACATTGTAGACTAGATGGAGTTAGAAGTTGATTATGTGTATAAATGGTTTCCCCTAGGTTCCCATGGCGACGTTTCGGAACACGGCTCCTGCGGCTCATCCGATAGACTCGACCGTCACCAAGGTAACAACAGCAAGCTGCCTGTCAGGCGAACTTATACCTCATTAGGTGTGCCTGAGTGCAGACCACACCCCCCGGTGACTCGCTGCAGTAGTAGCCCTCTGACGGAGAGAGGGAAAAGACAGCAGGGTACAGACTCATTATTACATCACCGGCCACAGGGAAAACCAGGGGCCGGCAGCTCAGAGGACCTCGCGCTAAGGGGCGGAGTGTCACAGCCTGCCAGTCCCTCCCTCAGAGGCAGGCCTGGCGGCAGGGTGGATGGAAGGCCTCCCCCTCCCTACCCTGGACCTCTCAGAGGAACACACAGAGAATGTTCTCACTCCACACCTTCCCTCTCCCTCTCCACGCACCAGTGTGTGACCCCACAGAGCCCCCAACGGCCCCCCCAGGGCAGCTGCAGCCCCAGGAACCGGACTGTGGCCCCTAAGACCCCTTCCTCTAGTCCTCTTGAAGGAAAGGTGCCAGTCAGCCCGGAGTGGCAGAGAGAGAGTTGGCAGATATGGAAGCTATTATCAACAGACAACACAGACACACTACCAGAGACACTGGTGTGATGCGTTGAATACACCCACTAACTTTAACTACTGTGTTACCAAGGAGAGAGGAGGGATGGGGGGGGTTCCTGTATGGTTATGTTGATATGCTACTTACTGAGATGTGCCAATTGTCTGTGAGTAATGGTGTGTTTGTTTGTTAATGTTGTTGTTTCACTGTCCTCATGTGTTACCTACAATTTTTCAGATGTTTGACTCCCAACATTTTGTCACTAAGACATACCTGAACAGAGACACAAATTAACATCACTGAGATGTGACTTTCAGAATATTTTATGGGGCCGTAGTAACAAAATACTTTATTTTCATACCATGTCATTTATATGTTTTATAACTATTTTTATTCTACTCAGAATAATGGTGTATGAATGAATCTGAATGGATCAGTACTAGCGGCTTCCGTACAATGTTCATTTTTATATTCTAAAATCATCCTATGAGATAAAATGCTGATATTATAACCAAAATCAAATACAATTATTGTATTGAAACATGACATCAAGAGGTGTCTTTGTGCTATTTCTCTGTTGGTGGAGCTGTTGCCAAACAAATGAAAATCTGTAGTTTTTTGTTACTGCCGTTACACTTAAATGTGATGTTTTGGTCTCTGGCTTTTACAACTAATGTTCATGGCCTTCTGTAACTGATTGTAATAGTCATCCGAACACAACTTTAGCTGATTGTAGTAGTCATCCATTCACTCATCCAAACACAGCTGTAACTGATTCTAATAGTCATCCATTCACTCATCCAAACACAGCTGTAACTGATTCTAATAGTCATCCATTCACTCATCCAAACGCAAGTATAACTGATTCTAATAGTCATCCATTCACTCATCCAAACACAGCTGTAACTGATTCTAATAGTCATCCATTCACTCATCCAATCACAGCTGTAACTGATTCTAATAGTCATCCATTCACTCATCCAAACGCAGCTGTAAATGATTCTAATAGTCATCCATTCACTCATCCAAACACAGCTGTAACTGATTCTAATAGTCATCCATTCACTCTTCCAAACGCGAGTGTAACTGATTCTAATAGTCATCCATTCACTCATCCAAACGCGAGTGTAACTGCCATCCAGTTGTTTTTATTATGATGGGGAAAATGAAACTTGAATATACAGAACATTATGAATGTAATTCCCCAATATTCAAGATAGAACCAAAGTATCTTAGTTTGTTCTTGAATGCCACCGTTATGAAATGTACCAAGTTTTTTTCTGCTCCCACATCTTAAGGGGAAATGAAGGTACTGTACTAATATATAAGTCATTACTTTCACTAAGAATTTTGTTGTTTGAATATTTGCTGGCAAATCTTCCCACTGGGCACACACTGGTTGAATCAAAGTTGTCTCGACGTCATTTCAATTAAATTGCGTTGAACCAACGTGGAATAGACGTTGAAAAGAACGTCTGTGCCCAGTGGGTTGCTTGTTTGTCCGGAGTAAACATTAGGCCTTATGATCTGTTCAGTAAAAATGACAGTTAATGTCTCTGATATGAGGTTGCTAGCAATGCTAATAAGGCTTTTTCATTTTCACGTTGATTTAACATTACATTACATGCTAATAGTAATGCTTTTGTACCTTGTGCCTCATCAGTATTTTCATTGCAATTAAGCTGCTTTCATTCTGTATATTGCCAGCTTGAACCCTTCAGCATGATTGTTTTACTGTATGTGCATTTTCCTTTGACTTCCGTGATGGATGTAATGGGATATTAGTATTTTTATCGTCTTGTTATCATATCTGTAAAACTATGCATAGAAAATGACGTGAAAAGTCGTGTGGCAATAACCCCTTTACTCTCTTTGAAAAAAGCCTTTTAACTTCTACTTCAGAATTTTGTCAGTATCCTCCAACTACTACAATGCTTGATTTCTTCTTGCTCTTAATTCTTATGTTCCCATTCTGTGTAAAGGGAAGACAGGAACAATGTAAAGGGGTTCATTCTCTAATGAACTGGAGCGGAAGGTGGCTGTTTTGGCAGCTCCTCAGACTCCATTAAGATTTAATTCTGGCACATTTCAACACGGTAATGAAGTGCAAGAGCCAGAGCTGTCTGGCCTTCAGAGAACTCTCTCACTAACCAGGAAGTGGAACAGAGGGTCCCAGACATAGCCACAGGGAGTTCACCTATCCTCTCCCGGACTGGACCACAGGCAAACTCGCTTCCTGATTACTGCCTAATCTTTTTATGACCAACTTTAAAAGTCCAATGCAGCTGTTTTTATCTCAATATCTCAATATTTTGGGGTAACAACCTTACTGTGATTGTTTTCAATTAAAATGGTCAAAAAGAAACCAAAATAGCTTGTTAGCAAATAGAAAGGTATCGCAATAATTTTGGTAGGACTGTCTGTGAGTGGTTTGAGTGGGGAGGGGAAAACAAAAAATGTGCTGTTATTGTCTTTCTTATTGGTCTATTAACAAAACAGGCTGAAATTTCAGGCGGTCTTTTCAAACAGCTCTTACACTAAAACGGCATTTGCATAATTGTCACAATTTCACAGTATTTTTCCAACCTCATAGTGTGGAAATATATAGAAATGTTTTTGACTGCACTGAACCTTTAAGTCGGGCAAGATATCATGCCCAATTCTATACAGTCCTATGCCTTACACCCACAGTAAGTTTTAACATTAACTCTGTTTAAGGGTTGAGTATGATTTCAATTAGATTATGCTAAATATTGGAGCATAGAGATGTTGAAAATTGAGATAAGGAATGTTTGTTGATGTTATCGTGACCTATATTCAAGTAAATCATAGCAAAGTCCCACAGTTGACAATGCATGTCAGAGCAGAAACTATACCATGAAGTCCAAGAAACTGTCCGTAGATCTCAGACATGCATTGTGATGAGGCAAATATCTGGGGAAGGGTATAAAGCAATTTCTAGAGTGTTGAAAGTTTCCAAGATCACAATAATCTCCATCATTGGGAAATTGAAAAAATATGGAACTACCTCGACTCTGCGCAGAGCTGAATGTCCGACCAAACTGAGCAACCGGGAAAGAAGGACTTTGGACCAAGAAGCCCATGACCACTCTGATAGAACTACAGAGTTCCTTGGCTGAGATGTCTCTACAGCACTTCACCAATCTGGGCTTTATGTGAGAGTGGCCAGATGGAAGCCACTCCTGAGAAAAAGGCACATGACAGCACGCCTGGAGTTTACATAACGGCATGTCAAAGATTCTGAGAGCATAAGCCAAAAAATTCTGTGGTCTCATGAGACCAAAACGGAACTGTTTGGACTGAATGCAAAGCGCTATGTCTGGAAAAAGACAGAGACAGCTCATCACCCGTCTAACACCATTCCTAATTCAATCAATCAAATTAAATCTTATTTGTCACATGCGCAGAAAACAACGTGAAGAATTTACCGTGAATTTCCTTACTTACGAGTCCTTAACCAACAATGCAGTTTTTTATTAAAAAGTAAGTAAGATAAATCTGCTAAATAAAATTAAGGAAAAATAGTAACACAATAAAATAACAATAATGAGGCTCTATACAAAGGGTACCGGTACCGAGTCAATGTGCGGGGGTACGGGTTAGTCGAGGTAATGGAGGTAATATGTACTGTAGATGTAGGTAGAGGTAGTGACTATTCATAGATAATAAACAGACTATTAGCAGAGCATGTGAATGTACAGTATGTGTGTGTGTGTGTGTGTAGCATCAATATGCGCATGTGTGTGTGTTAGTGTCAGTGTAGTATGTGTGAGTGTGTGGTTAGAGTCCAGTGAGTGTACATCGAGCCTGTGCAAAAGAGTCAGTGCAAAACAATTATAATAAATACGAATTAAAAAAAGGGGGTCAATGCAAATAGTCAAGGTAGCCATTTGATTAAGTGTTCAGCAGTCTTATGGCTTGGGGGTAGAAGCTGTTCAGGTCCCAGACTTGGTGCTACCGCTTGCTATGCGGTAGCAGAGATCATCTTTGATCATTTTTTGGGCCTTCCTGGTATAAAGGTCCCGGATGACAGGAAGCTCGGCCCCAGTGATGTACTGGGCCATACACACCAGTGGAGGCTCCTCAAAGGAGGAAGGGGAGGACCATCCTCCTCAGTGAATTTCATAAAAATTAAAATGATAAAACATTAAAGTTATCCTTTTTAGGTAAAACTTTACTCCATAATCATGTCACCAAATAATTGATTAAATCACACTATTTTGCAAAGAAGGTAAACAGTAGTCTCAACAACACTCTGTAGGGTAGCACCATGGTGTAGCGGGAGGACAGCTTGCTTCCGTCCTCCTCTGGGTACATTGACCTCAATACAAAACGTAGGAGGTTCCATAGACTTAAACAGAAATTATAACAAATGTGTCTCTTGACCTGTGTGCACCTACAATACCAGTGAAAAGTTTGGACACACCTACTCATTCAAGTTTTTTAAATGTTTTTACTATTATTCTACATTGTAGAAAAGTAGTGAAGACATCAAAACTATGAAATAACACATATGGAATCATGTAGTAACCAAAAAAGTGTTAAACAAATCAAAATATATTTTAGATTTGAGATTCTTCAAATAGCCACCCTTTGCCTTGATGACAGCTTTGCACGCTTTTGGCATTCTCTCAATCAGCTTCACCTGTAATGCTTTTCCTGCAGTCTTGAAGGAGTTCCCACATATGCTCAGCGCTTGTTGGCTGCTCTTCCTTCATTATGCGGTCCAACTTGGTTGTGTGATTGTGGGGGCCAGATCATCTGATGCAGCACTCCATCACTCTCCTTCTTGGTCAAATAGCCCTTACACTTCCTGGAGGTGTGTCGGGTCATTGTCCTGTTGAAAAACAAATGATTGTCCCACTAAGTGCAAACCAGATGGAATGGCGTATCACTGCAGAATGCTGTGGTAGCCATGCTGGTTAAGTGTGCCTTGAATTCTAAATAAATCACTGACAGTGTCACCAGCAAAGCACCCCCACACCATCACAGCTCCTCCTCCGTGCTTCATGGTTGGAACCACAAATGCGGAGATCATCCGCTCACCTACTCTGGGTCTCACAAAGACACAGCGGTTACAACCAAAAATCTCAGATTTGGACTCATCAGACCAAAGGACAGATTTCCACCAGTCTAATGTCCATTGCTCGTGTTTCTTGGCCCACTCAAGTCTCTTCTTCTTATTGGTGTCCTTTAGTAGTGGTTTCTTTGCAGCAATTCGGCCATGAAGGCCTGATTCATGCAGTCTCCTCTGAACAGTTGATGTTGAGATGTGTCTGTTACTTGAACTCTGTGAAGCATTTATTTGGGCTGCAATCTGATGTGCAGTTAACTCTAATGAACTTATCCTCTGTAGCAGAGGTAACACTGGGTCTTCCTTTCCAGTGGCGGTCCTCATGAGATCCAGTGTTATCATACCACTTGATGGTTTTTGCGACTGCACTTGAATAAACTTACAATTTTCTGGATTGGCTGACCTTCATCTCTTAAAGTAATGATGGACTGTCATTTCTCTTTGCTTATTTGTGAACCGATTCAGGAAACTAGGCTGAATGTCGCAAGTCAAGACTTAACAGAAGAGCCGTTTGAATGTATAAAATATTTTTTTATCAAAATACAAAATGCCTTCTCGAACATGTGAACTTTCATGTGCCTTAATAACAAACTTGTATGTCATCTGTAAATACGAATACAATTGTTAAATCACGAGCCTTGTTGGTTAAGCCACAGAAAATGCAAGCAACCCTTCCACTAGCCATGGCTGAGATAATGAGTGGGCTGGACATGCCGAGAGAGGAGTTCGGATCGGTCTGCCAAATTGAAGGCTGCTGTCTATTTGAGCTCGTCAGTCTGAGTTGTTAATACATAATACATTTAAAAAATGTATTATGTAGTGCAGCTGCATAACATTTAACATTTACATTTAAGTCATTTAGCAGACGCTCTTATCCAGAGCGACTTACAAATTGGTGCATTCACCTTATGATATCCAGTGGAACAACCACTTTACAATAGTGCATCTAAATCTTTTGGGGCGGGGGGGTTAGAAGGATTACTTTATCCTATCCCATGTATTCCTTAAAGAGGTGGTGTTTCAGGTGTCTCCGGAAGGTGGTGATTGACTCCGCTGTCGTGGCGTCGTGAGGGAGCTTGTTCCACCATTGGGGTGCCAGAGCAGCGAACAGTTTTGACTGGGCTGAGCGGGAACTGTGCTTCCTCAGAGGTAGGGAGGCGAGCAGGCCAGAGGTGGATGAACGCAGTGCCCTTGTTTGGGTGTAGGGCCTGATCAGAGCCTGAAGGTACGGAGGTGCCGTTCCCCTCACAGCTCCGTAGGCAAGCACCATGGTCTTGTAGCGGATGCGAGCTTCAACTGGAAGCCAGTGGAGAGAGCGGAGGAGCGGGGTGACGTGAGAGAACTTGGGAAGGTTGAACACCAGACGGGCTGCGGCGTTCTGGATGAGTTGTAGGGGTTTAATGGCACAGGCAGGGAGCCCAGCCAACAGCGAGTTGCAGTAATCCAGACGGGAGATGACAAGTGCCTGGACTAGGAACCTGCGCCGCTTCCTGTGTGAGGCAGGGTCGTACTCTGCGAATGTTGTAGAGCATGAACCTACAGGATCGGGTCACCACCTTGATGTTAGTGGAGAACGACAGGGTGTTGTCCAGGGTCACGCCAAGGTTCTTAGCACTCTGGGAGGAGGACACAAGGGAGTTGTCAACCGTGATGGTGAGATCATGGAACGGGCAGTCCTTCCCCGGGAGGAAGAGCAGCTCCGTCTTGCCGAGGTTCAGCTTGAGATGGTGAGCCGTCATCCACACTGATATGTCTGCCAGACATGCAGAGATGCGATTCGCCACCTGGTTATCAGAAGGGGGAAAGGAGAAGATTAATTGTGTGTCGTCTGCGTAGCAATGATAGGAGAGACCATGTGAGGATATGACCGAGCCAAGTGATTTGGTGTATAGTGAGAATAGGAGAGGGCCTAGAACAGAGCCCTGGGGGACACCAGTGGTGAGAGCACGTGGTGCGGAGACAGATTCTCGCCACGCCACCTGGTAGGAGCGACCTGTCAGGTAGGACGCAATCCAAGCGTGGGCCGCGCCGGAGATGCCCAGCTCGGAGAGGGTGGAGAGGAGGATCTGATGGTTCACAGTATCAAAGGCAGCAGATAGGTCTAGAAGGATGAGAGCAGAGGAGAGAGAGTTAGCTTTAGCAGTGCGGAGAGCCTCCGTGACACAGAGAAGAGCAGTCTCAGTTGAATGCCCAGTCTTGAAATCTGACTGATTAGGATCAAGAAGGTCATTCTGAGAGAGATAGCAGGAGAGCTGGCCAAGGACGGCACGTTCAAGAGTTTTGGAGAGAAAAGAAAGAAGGGATACTGGTCTGTAGTTGTTGATATCGGAGGGATCGAGTGTAGGTTTTTTCAGAAGGGGTGCAACTCACGCTCTCTTGAAGACGGAAGGGACGTAGCCAGCGGTCAAGGAAGTGTTGCTCTCCACTTTCTGGAGGATCACATTTTGAAATCAGTGGAATTAGAGTATGATAGCTAAAGAGATGGAGAAAACACCTGTCTCCGGATTACATCTTTAAACTAAGGGCAACCGTGGTATGGCATTCCTGACAGGGAGATGCGTCCATCATGCATGACGATGTATACAGGTAAGATAGTCTAGCATTAGCTAGCTACATTTTCAGATATTACACGTTTCTAATTTTGACAGAAAGTGTTTTCATTTCAAGCTTAAATATACTTTATAGCTAGCTAGCTAATGTTAGCTGGCTGGCTCCCTAGCTGATGTCACCCTAGCTAATTCTGATTTCACTCACTAGCTAATTCCACTGATTTGAAAACTTGAGGCAATAAGTTATATTAATAACATCAGGGGCGTCTCTATTGGTGACGAAGAGCATAGAATCAATACAATCTACTTAGAAACTATATCTCCTTTCTAATTGCCTGAAACAGTCTTAAAATACTTGGACATATATATGACTCCAAATCTTAAAGACCTGTTCACTTCCAATGACATGCCTTTGGGCACAAAGATTAAACAGGGCTTGGTTAACTGGTCTACCGTACCAAACTTTTTTTTGGCAGGATTTATGTCGTCAGGATGAATATCCTTCCTCGGCTAAATTATCTATTCCAAAATATCCCCTGACATTTATCTCAGTCCTTTTTTAAGAAAATGAATGCCAATATCTCTAAATATATATGGAACAATAAGAAACATAGAACCACATTAACCAAACTAATTTTAAGCCCAAGGATTTAAGAGGGGTCTCTTTTGCCAAATCTGCAACTATATTACTGGTCTGCTCAGATCAAGCACATGTTTAGTTGGTGCCTAAACAAATGCCACTTACTTTGGGTTGGGATGGAATTAATAGCATGTCATCCAAGAGCCATAGCTTCCTTATCATTTATTACTGGCTTTGAAAAGATCCTGGCCTTAAATGGTACTTGCAGATTCCAGAACTTAAATCCCTCTGATTGTCAACCGATTGCCCTTAATCCGATTGCCCTTAATGTTTCAGATGTAAACAGGATACTGGCACCTTGATTTTTTTATTTCATGCACGTTTTTTGGTACTGTAGCAGAATCCAGTCTTATTGGAATTATATTCATTTACACATCCAGAAGGATCTTGGGTAGACAATTAGCTTTTTCACCAAATTAATATTTGCTCTACTTTGATTGTAACAATGTGTTTGACCCTGACTCTGAACGTCTGTTCAATACTCTTGTTTACTTAGCCAAAACATTTATATTGTTATTATGGTCCACACCTAAATTACCATCTGCGAGAATGTGGCTTTCTCAAGCTTCTGCTATTCTACCCCTAGAGAAACTTACCTTTGATTTACACAAGAAGTCTGACACATATTAAAAAATCTGGTCTCCATTGTGGTCCTATGTAGAAAACCTCCCATAAATGCCCCATGTTATAGCTGTGATGTTTGTATTTTATTTCTTCATTTTATGACTGTTGTATAATATTTTGCTGTATCCATATTCATTTTATTGTACTTGGTCTGTGTGGTGCACTTTGTTTGGTTGTTTATTTAACCCCTGTTAAAATTATAATAAAAGATCATTACAAAAATAAAGGTCTTACATCGGCTACGGAGAACGTGATCATACAGTCGTCCGGAACAGCTGGTGTTCTCATGCATGGTTCAGTGTTGCTTGTCTAGTAGCGAGCATAGAAGGCATTTAGCTCATCTGGTAGGCTCGCGTCACTGGGCAGCTTGCGGCTTGGTATCCCTTTGTAATGCATAATAGTTTGCAAGCCCTGCCACATGCGACGAGCATCAGTGTCGGTGTAGTAGTATTCGAGCTGGTGTAGTAGTATTCTAAACGATATCATAATCGCCATCGATAAGAGACAATACTGTGCAGCTGTATTCATCGACCTAGCCAAGGCTTTCGACTCTGTCAATCACAACATTCTAATCGGCAGACTCAACAGCCTTGGTTTCTCAACTGACTGCCTCGCCTGGTTCACCAACTACTTCTCAGACAGAGTTCAGTGTGTCAAATTGGAGGGCCTGTTGTCCGGACCTCTGGCAGTCTCTATGGGGGTGCCACAGGGTTCAATTCTCGGGCCGACTCTCTTCTCTGTATACATCAATGATGTCGCTCTTGCTGCTGGTGATTTTCTGATCCGCTTCTATGCAGACAACACCATTCTGTATACTTCTGGCCCTTCTTTGGACACTGTGTTAACCTCCAGACAAGCTTCAATGCCATACAACTCTCCTTCCGTGGCCTCCAACTGCTCTTAAATGCAAGTAAAACTAAATGCATGCTCTTCAACCGATCGCTGCCATTAAGCATCTCCAATCCAAAATGAAATCTAGAATCGGCTTCCTATTTCGCAACAAAGCATCCTTTACTCATGCTGCCAAACATACCCTCGTAAAACTGACTATCCTACTGGTCCTTGACTTCGGCGATGTCATTTACAAAATAGCCTCCAACACTCTACTCAGCAAATTGGATGCAGTCTATCACAGTGCCATCCGTTTTGTCACCGAAGCCCCATATACTACCCACCACTGCGACCTGTATGCTCTTGTTGGCATGCCCTCGCTTCATATTCGTCGCCAAACACACTGGCTCCAGGTCATCTATAAGTCTTTGCTAGGTAAAGCCCCGCCTTATCTCAGCTCACTGGTCACCACAGCAGCACCCACCCGTAGCATGCGCTCCAGCAGGTATATTTCACCCCCAAAGCCAATTCCTACTTTGGCCACCCGTCCTTCCTGTTCTCTGCTGACAATGACTGGAACGAACTGCAAAAATCACTGAAGCTGGAGACTCACATCTCCCTCACTAACTTTAAGCACCAGCTGTCAGAGCAGCTCACAGATCACTGCACCTGTACATAGCCCATCTGTAAATAGCCCTTCCAACTGCCTCATCCCCATACTGTTATTTATTTATTTTGCTCCTTTGCACCTCAGTATCTCTACTTGCACGTTCATCTTCTGCACATCAATCACTCCAGTGTTCAATTGCTATATTGTAATTATTTCACAACTATGGCCTATATATTGCCTTACCTCCCTTATCCTACCTCATTTGCACACACTGTATATAGATTTTTCTATTGTATTATTGACTATGTTTGTTTATTCCATGTGTAACTCTGTGTTTTTGTTTGTGTCGCACTGCTTTGCTTTATATTGGCCAGGTTGCAGTTGTAAATGAGAACTTGTTCTCAACTAGTCTACCTGGTTAAATAAAGGTTAAATAAAAAATAAAACTTTTTTTTACTAATGAAGCCGGTGACTGATGTGGTATATTCCCTGCCGTGAAGCATGGTGGTGGCAGCATCATGCTATGGGGATGCTATTCAGCGGCAGGGACTGGGAGACTGGTAAGGATATAGGGAACAATGGATGGAGCCAAATACAGGCACCTTCTTCAGAGTGAATAAGTGGGGGCCCCAGTCTAAGCTCATTGACCCCAAGCATGCAGCCAAAGCAACGCTGGAATGGCTTCAGAACAAGAATGTGAAAAATCCTTGAGTGGCCCAGCCAAAGCCCAGACTTGTATCCTATTGAAAATCTTTGAAGATAGCTGTGCACTGCCACTCCCCATCTAACTTAACATAGCTTGAGAAAATCTCCAAGCAAGAATTAAAATAGATCCCCAAATCCAGATGTGCATAGCTGATACAGACATACCCAAGACGACTCAAAGCTGTAATCACTGCCAAAGGTTCTTCTACAAAGTGTTGACTCAGGGGTGTGAATACTTACAGTATGTAAATGAGATATTTAAGTGTTTTATTTTCAATAAATGTGCTAACATTTCTAAAAACATATTTTCACTTTGTAAGTTTGGGGTATTGATCATTTTAAATATTTTATCCATTTTTGAATTCAGGCTGTAACACAAAATATGGAATAAATCAAGGGGTGTGAATACTTTCTAAAGGCACTGTATGTTATCTTGCTGAACATCCATAAAAATGGTTGTGTATCCTTCTATTTTGACTTTTTTTATATTTACAGAATGTGTCTAAGCTCAGTCTCTCAATGTAGACAGTGTAGTGATCAAACTCAGCAAGTCACTCGAAAACAAAGTGCTGCTTGACATCATGTCCAGTCACCACCCTACTATTCGTTGGAACAAATAGGACATCTAGTTTTCTGTTGTCATAATACAGCAGTCTTCTCCTTGTTAGGCAAAGCCAGGGGTTTTTCTCAACACTGAGAAATGTGGTTAAACTTAGTGGGCCACATCTGCCTCGCCAGCTGTGTTAAGGCTGTGGTGCTGTTCCATTCTGACCACAATAGAGCTTGTCACACACTCTCTGACCAGGCCAGAGAGACAGAACAGGATGCCTGGATGCACCACTACCACTACCACCACCTCCAACATCATCACCTCCTCAACCACCCCCTCCACCACTTCTACTACCACCACCACCTCCACAACTTCCTCCACAACAACTACTTCCACCACTTCCTCCACCTCCACCACTTCCTCCACCCCCACCGCCTCCTCCACCTCCACCACCACCTCCTCCACCTCCACCACCACTTCCTCTAACACCACCACTTCCTCCTCCACCTCCAACACCACTTCTTCTAACACCACCACTTCCTCCACCACCTCCTCCTCCACCTTCACCTCCACTTCCACCTCCACCACCTACACCACCACCACTTCTTCTACCACCACCTCCACCACCACTTCCTCTACCACCACTTCCTCCACCACCACCGCCTCCTCCACCTCCACCACCACTTCCTCCACCACCTCCTCCACCACCTCCTCCTCCACCACCTCCTCCACCTCCACCACTTTCTCCACCTCCACCACCTCCACCACCACTTCCTCCACCACCACTTCTCCCTCCACCACCTCTTCCACCACCACTTCCTTGACCACCTCCTCCTCCACCTCCACCACCACCTCCTCCACCAACACTTCCTCCTCCTCCTATACCACCTCCACCACCACTTCCTCCACCTCCACAACCTCCTCCACCACCACCAACTCCACCTCCCCCATCTCCACCACCACCACCTCTACCACCTCCACCACCACCACTTCCTCCACCACCACTTCCTCCTCCACCACTTCCTCCACCACCACTTCCTCCACCCCCTCCACCACCACTGATCCACTGGCTGGGAGGGGAGGAGAGGAGAGGAAGGGAGCAGAGGAGGGGAGGAAGGGAGCAGACGAGGGGATGGGAGAGGGGTCTGATTTGTCTACAGGGGTCCATCCTGTCTGGGTCTACTGGTAGCAGCAGCAGCTGTAGGGAGGACAGAGGAAGGTTATAGCCGAGACAGTGGGTGGCTATCCAGGATCCACAGAACACCAGGAACCACAGAACATCCATTAGAACTCCTCCAAGAGCAGGAGGTTATGTCTGCACTCCACACGCAAACTTTGTAGACCTGTCACACGTTTTATTAAAAATATGATCAACTGCTGAGCTGTTTCAATACATATTACTGAATATGAGTGACAACTTCCAATGGAGACATTGAACAACCCTGAAATGATGTTAAAGCTTTATTACTGCAATATTATTACTTCCCGTCTAGAAGGACTTCTTATGTACTAACTAGCTTTTACTATTGCTCCTAGTTTTCTACTAAAACACTAATTACCAATGAAACACCCATTATTAAAAATATATATAACAAATTATGTAACCTTTATTTAACTAGGCAAGTCAGTTAAGAACAAATTCTTATTTACAATGATGGCCTATACATTATTGGTTAGGGTTATGAACTTTATGCTGGAGATAATTTCCTTTCGGATTAAAGGATTAACACTGATTGCATTAAGCCTCTAAACCCAAAAAAATCTTCTTAAAGGGATTTTTTTCTTCTTCTTGACTTCAGATTATTACCAAGGCTTTTAAAGATTAAAAAAAAAAGATAGGCTGAAGTTAATGGGTGCACTTTGTTGTCAAAACTTTTGATTCTGAGCAAGACCTTTTTATTTGAAACGCTCAAGAAAACATCTATTATGGGAAACTGGTTAACTTTATGTTTTATTCAAATATTAGTGCTGAGATAAGAGAATGTATTTAAATAGCAGGGGACAACTGCAGGATTCATATTTAGATAAGAAAATAACTTTCAACTGACACAAACACTGGTGGGTTATATGTGTCCCCATACAAATAAATACAACTTGCTACATTAACATTGGTCTAGGACTGTTTAAACTTCTACATTACTACTTTTAGCTCAGTGTAGTCCCTGATCATGTATTCAATATTTCAGCCGGAAAATATAACTACAGCCTTCCTTCTTTAATGTGAGTCATTTAATGTGAAACATTCTTACTCCCACTGTGACTGACAGACCACTGGAAGGATCTGCTTTGTTTTGTTCTCAGTTTGCAGCTCGGTTTTAACCTCATATTCAGTCTTCTAGATCTCTGTTCAGCTTCCCCTCCATGTGAAACCGAGGGAATATGTGTTATTTAAATGACATGTTAATGATCCAAAGGGAAGTATAATGAGTCTAAGTTTTGTAGTTGAGCTAACAAGCGTTATTTAATTCTCACTATATACTTAAATAAATATGTGTGTGCCTTGAAAAACATTTCAAATATTGGTATCCCCTAGGAGAGAGATCATGTTTCCATTAATTGGCTTAGATCATCTGCATGGCATGATACTTTAGCACAACTGAGAGACAGATGCCTTGGACATGGTGGAACAAGAAATCAATTTGGGTCAACCTCAATATATTGATTCTAAACAATTGTTGTTTTATAAAATGTGTTATCACTCTACTTCATCATATTCACCAGAAGGGCGTTCCTAATACAGAAACTGTGTCGCCATCCAACTTTCAAACAATCAGAGAATTGTTAAACTGAACTGCAATATGGAGCAGCTCTCCTCTCCTCAGAGCTACAAATATTATGCATCCAGATGTTTTCCTGCAGACAGTCCAGAGCAGTCATCTGCTTGTTAACAAATGATTTGAAAAAACCTGATCTTGTAAACAGATGTTTTCTTATTATGTGGCTTCTCAGAAGTGACTGTAAAATAGATAGAAACTGAAATATTGCTCCAGAGCTCTTCTTTGTTCTCCATACTTCTCCATTGCTTTGTAATGCTTCTGGAGTCATCGATAAAATATGAATGTAGTGTTGGGAAATATTGTCAAGTGTGTGCATATTGGTTTCTGCAACTGATATTACAGACCGTGGACCTGTGTTGTTTCGGGTGAGACTGCAATAGAAGAAGCATTATCAACTTTATTCATCCAGATGAGAACACATTCTTATTTGCAATGACAGGCTGGCCAATCATCACAAATGTTGAGTGTGTGCAATTTTCTCGTCCCCTTTAGGGTTCTCAGATCTACATTCCCCAAAGGTCATTACCAGTATTCACTGGAGACAACGTTGTGAAGGCTATGTTAGCTAACATTCCAAGGCATACCTTCAAATCAATTATACTGCTGACTAGATAGATTGTGGCAAACATTGGTGATCAGACTAAGGTAGTAGACAGTGATAAATCTAGTTTCCAACCATATAATCATGTGTTTTATGCCTCAAAGAAACATCCAGTGAAAGCAAGCAGCAATTAAGCAGAAGATAGGACTTGATAATAAGCAGTCATTTTAATTTATTGGAGTCACTGAAACTGAGGGAATTTCTTCAAGATTTTTCAAAGTTCAGTTAGCATACAGATGACTTGTCTTTAGGGAGGTTGGGAGATTCCTGTGCACTCCACACCCATATGATCTCCCTATTGTGATGATGAAATCATTCCTTTTCAAACATCGCAATGAATCCTGCTGGGTTTAAAGTAATTTGCTGAGAAATCCAATTTGGCCTTTTTCTAATAACAATGGGTTTGTTGCCTGTCGGCGTAGGATGACGCATAAGAAGATGATCCATTCTGTTCCAGATGTCTTTATTTTCCAGAGTCTTCTCTGTGGGATAAACTGTTAGGATGAAAGAACATTTATCCTCATAATCGGGAACTGATTTTCCAGTCACAGCTAACATTTGCTAGTTCTAGGAAACATACTGACAGCTAACACAGCTGGTCCTAGTAAAACACACTGACAGCTACTAACACAGCTAGTCCTAGGAAACACACTGACAGCTAACACAGCTAGTCCTAGTAACACACTGACAGCTAACACAGCTAGTCCTAGTAAACACACTGACAGCTAACACAGCTAGTCCTAATAAAACACACTGGCAGCTAACACAGCTGGTCCTAGTAAAACACACTGACAGCTACTAACACAGCTAGTCCTAGGAAACACACTGACAGCTAACACAGCTAGTCCTAGTAAAACACACTGAGAGCTAACACAGCTAGTCCTAGTGAACACACTAACAGCTAACACAGCTATTCCTAGTAAAGACACTAACAGCTAACACAGCTAGTCCTAGTAAACACACTGACAGCTAACACAGCTAGTCCTAGAAAAACACACTGAGAGCTAACACAGCTAGTCCTAGTGAACACACTGACAGCTAACACAGCTATTCCTAGTAAACACACTAACAGCTAACACAGCTAGTCCTAGTAAACACACTGACAGCTAACACAGCTAGTCCTATTAAACACACTGACAGCTAACACAGCTAGTCCTAGTAAACACAATGACAGCTAACACAGCTAGTCCTAGTAAACACACTGACAGCTACTAACACAGCTAGTCCTAGTAAACATACTGACAGCTACTAACACAGCTAGTCCTAGTAAACACACGGACAGCTACTAACACAGCTAGTCCAAGTTAACACACTGACAGCCACTAACACAGCTAGTCCTAGTAAACACACTGACAGCTAACACAGCTAGTCCTAGTAAACATACTGACAGCTACTAACACAGCTAGTCCTAGTAAACACACGGACAGCTACTAACACAGCTAGTCCTAGTAAACACACGGACAGCTACTAACACAGCTAGTCCTAGTAAACACACGGACAGCTACTAGCACAGCTAGTCCAAGTTAACACACTGACAGCCGCTAACACAGCTAGTCCTAGTAAACACACTGACAGCTACTAACACAGCTAGTCCTAGTAAACACACTGACAGCTAACACAGCTAGTCCTAGTAAACACACTGACAGCTAACACAGCTAGTCCTAGTAAACACACTGACAGCTAACACAGCTAGTCCTAGTAAACACATTGACAGCTACTAACACAGCTTTTGGCCTTTTTCTAATAACAATGGGTTTGTTGCCTGTCGGCGTAGGATGACGCATAAGAAGATGATCCATTCTGTTCCAGATGTCTTTATTTTCCAGAGTCTTCTCTGTGGGATAAACTGTTAGGATGAAAGAACATTTATCCTCATAATCTGGAACTGATTTTCCAGTCACAGCTAACATTTGCTAGTTCTAGGAAACATACTGACAGCTAACACAGCTGGTCCTAGTAAAACACACTGACAGCTACTAACACAGCTAGTCCTAGGAAACACACTGACAGCTAACACAGCTAGTCCTAGTAACACACTGACAGCTAACACAGCTAGTCCTAGTAAACACACTGACAGCTAACACAGCTAGTCCTAATAAAACACACTGGCAGCTAACACAGCTGGTCCTAGTAAAACACACTGACAGCTACTAACACAGCTAGTCCTAGGAAACACACTGACAGCTAACACAGCTAGTCCTAGTAAAACACACTGAGAGCTAACACAGCTAGTCCTAGTGAACACACTAACAGCTAACACAGCTATTCCTAGTAAAGACACTAACAGCTAACACAGCTAGTCCTAGTAAACACACTGACAGCTAACACAGCTAGTCCTAGAAAAACACACTGAGAGCTAACACAGCTAGTCCTAGTGAACACACTGACAGCTAACACAGCTATTCCTAGTAAACACACTAACAGCTAACACAGCTAGTCCTAGTAAACACACTGACAGCTAACACAGCTAGTCCTATTAAACACACTGACAGCTAACACAGCTAGTCCTAGTAAACACAATGACAGCTAACACAGCTAGTCCTAGTAAACACACTGACAGCTACTAACACAGCTAGTCCTAGTAAACATACTGACAGCTACTAACACAGCTAGTCCTAGTAAACACACGGACAGCTACTAACACAGCTAGTCCAAGTTAACACACTGACAGCCACTAACACAGCTAGTCCTAGTAAACACACTGACAGCTAACACAGCTAGTCCTAGTAAACATACTGACAGCTACTAACACAGCTAGTCCTAGTAAACACACGGACAGCTACTAACACAGCTAGTCCTAGTAAACACACGGACAGCTACTAGCACAGCTAGTCCAAGTTAACACACTGACAGCCGCTAACACAGCTAGTCCTAGTAAACACACTGACAGCTACTAACACAGCTAGTCCTAGTAAACACATTGACAGCTAACACAGCTAGTCCTAGTAAACACACTGACAGCTAACACAGCTAGTCCTAGTAAACACACTGACAGCTAACACAGCTAGTCCTAGTAAACACATTGACAGCTACTAACACAGCTTGTCCTAGTAAAGACACTGACAGCTACTAACACAGCTAGTCCTAGTAAACACACTGACAGCTAACACAGCTAGTCCTAGTAAACACACTGACAGCTACTAACACAGCTAGTCCTAGTAAAACACATTGACAGCCACTAACACAGCTAGTCCTAGTAAACACACTGACAGCTACTAACACAGCTGGTCCTAGCAAACACAGAGACTTTCCTCCTATTTCCATCTTTCAATTGGCTTTTACAGCAGATGACCAAAAGCGAATCATGAAGTTCCAAAGTTACAGCCTATTAGGTGTAGAACAGAGACGTTCTCCCACCTTATGGGTGGTTTGGGGGATGAATATTTGAGAGTATTTTTAGAGTATAACGAAGGTGAATTAAAAGGGAAATAGTGGTACACTGTGTTTGTGGAAAGAACTGTAAAGGTAAAGGCGTTACCGTAATTCAGCTCCCCTGGGGGCAGAAGGCCTCAGCCCAGCCCAGCTCTCTGTGCTCCTGTGTAAACTTGTAAGGCAGATGAGAAGCAGAGTGTGAGTCAATAAAATATGTGTGTGTGCGTGTACCCACCCCGATGAAGAGGAGGGAACAGCAGTGAGACAGAACAACTTCCAACCTCCTGTCTCCTGTCTGTTTTTACCAGAGGAATCCTTTACTGGCTGACTGCTGTCTCACAGAGACATTCTGTCTGGTTCTGCTTTTCTGCCATTATTCAGCTGGGAGAGAATCTCAAACATGCCAGGATTGGCAGCCATGGGGAGCCAGGTAAGATGCACACTGTACAGCAGAGATCATCAACAAAATTCAGCCTTGGGCCTTATTCTTGAGCGGATGGTCAGGGGGCCGAATCATAATTACAAATAATTTGTAGACTGCAAATTGACCGCAAGAAGCCTAAACAGATATAATATTTGACTAAAACATCATTTCAAACCTTGTTTACATTTGTATACGATCACATAGTATCTCTCTGTTATGCATGGGAATAGTTTGGAACATATTTCCAAAATTGTAATAATATTTGACTAAAACATAACCATTTCAAATCTTCCTTACATTTGAATACGATCAGATAACATATCTCTATTAGGCGTGGAAATGCTTTGGTGTTTCTACAATCTTTTATGTTCAACAATATATATACGTGTGTATATATGTATGTATGTAATGCCTTTACCTTTACCTATATATATATTTATATATACAGTTAAAGTCAGAAGTTTACATACACTTAGGTTGGAGTAAACTCGTAAATTTGTTTTTCAACCACTCCACAAATTATAGTTTTGGCAAGTCGGTTAGGACATCTACTTTGTGCATGACACAAGTAATTTTTCCAACAATTGTTTACAGACAGATTATTTCACTTATAATTCACTGTATCACAATTCTAGTGGGTCAGAAGTTTACATACACTAAGTGGACTGTGCCTTTAAACAGCTTGGACAATTCCAGAAAATTATGTCACGGCTTTAGAAGCTTCTGATTGGCTAATTGACATCATTTGAGTCAATTGGAGGTGACCCTGTGGATGTATTTCAAGGCCTACCTTCAAAGTCAGTGATCTTTGCTTGACATCATGGGAAAATCAAAAGAAATCAGCCAAGACCTCAGAAAAAAAATTGTAGACCTCCACAAGTCTGGTTCAACCCCTGAAGGTACCACGTTCATCTGTACAAACAATAGTACGCAAGTATAAACACCATGGAACCACACAGCCTTCATAATGCTCAGGAAGGAGACATATTCTGTCTCCTAGAGATGAACGTACTTTGGTGCGAAAAGTGCAAATCAATCCCAGAACAACAGCAAAGGACCTTGCGAAGATGCTGGAGGAAACAAAAGTACAAAAGTATCTGTATCCACAGTAAAAACGAGTACTATATCGATCTAACCTGAAATGCCGCTCAGCAAGGAAGAAGCCACTGCTCCAAAACCGACATAAAAAAGCCAGACTACGGTTTGCAACTGCACATGGGGACAAAGATCATATAATAATTCACCCAACTTATTGTGGGAAGCTTGTGGAAGGCTACCTGAAACGTTTGACCCAAGTTAAGCAATTTATAGCCAATGCTACCAAATACTAATTGAGTGTATGTAAACGTCTGACCCACTGCGATGAAAAAAATAAAAGCTGTTTAAATGTATTTTGCTAAGGTGTATGTAAACTTCCGACTTCAACTGTGTATATATACACTGCTCAAAAAAATAAAGGGAACACTTAAACAACACAATGTAACTCAAAGTCAATCACACTTCGGTGAAATCAAACTGTCCACTTAGGAAGCAACACTGATTGACAATAAATTTCACATGCTGTTGTGCAAATGGAATAGACAACAGGTGGAAATTATAGGCAATTAGCAAGACACCCCCAATAAAGGAGTGGTTCTGCAGGTGGGGACCACAGACCACTTCTCATTTCCTATGCTTCCTGGCTGATGTTTTGGTCACTTTTGAATGCTGGCGGTGCTTTCACTCTAGTGGTAGCATGAGACGGAGTCTACAACCCTCACAAGTGGCTCAGGTAGTGCAGCTCATCCAGGATGGCACATCAATGCAAGCTGTGGCAAGAAGGTTTGCTGTGTTTGTCAGCGTAGTGTCCAGAGCATGGAGGCGCTACCAGGAGACAAGCCAGTACATCAGGAGACGTGAAGGAGGCCATAGGAGGGCAACAACCCAGCAGCAGTACCGCTACCTCCGCCTTTGTGCAAGGAGGAGCAGGAGAGGCACTGCCAGAGCCTGCAAAATGACCTCCAGCAGGCCACAAATGTGCATGTGTCTGCTCAAACGGTCAGAAACAGACTCCATGAGGGTGGTATGAGGTCCGATGTCCACAGGTGGGGGTTGTGCTTACAGCCCAACACCGTGCAGGATGTTTGACATTTGCCAGAGAACACTAAGATTGGCAAATTCGCCACTGGCGCCCTGTGCTCTTCACAGATGAAAGCAGGTTCACACTGAGCACGTGACAGATGTGACAGAGTCTGGAGACGCCGTGGAGAACGTTCTGCTGCCTGCAACATCCTCCAGCATGACCGGTTTGGCGGTGTGTCAGTCATGGTGTAGGGTGGCATTTCTTTGGGGGGCCGCACAGCCCTCCATGTGCTCGCCAGAGGTAGCCTGACTGCCATTAGGTACCGAGATGAGATCCTCAGACCCCTTGTGAGACCATATGCTGGTGCGGTTGGCCCTGGGTTCCTCCTAATGCAAGACAATGCTAGACCTCATGTGGCTGGAGTGTGTCAGCAGTTCCTGCAAGAGGAAGGCATTGATGCTATGGACTGGCCCGCCTGTTCCCCAGACCTGAATCCAATTGAGCACATCTGGGACATCATGTCTCGCTCCATCCACCAACGCCACGTTGCACCACAGACTGTCCAGGAGTTGGCGGATGCTTTAGTCCAGGTCTGGGAGGAGATACCTCAGGAGACCATCCGCCACCTAATCAGGAGCATGCCCAGGCGTTGTAGGGAGGTCATACGGGCACATGGAGGCCACACACACTACTGAGCCTCATTTTGACTTGTTTTAAGGACATTACATCAAAGTTGGATCAGCCTGTAGTGTGGTTATCCACTTTAATTTTGAGTGTGACTCCAAATCCAGACCTCTATGGGTTGATAAATTGGATTTCCATAGATTATTTTGGTGTGATTTTGTTGTCAGCACATTCAACTATGTAAAGAAAAAAGTATTTAATAAGATTATTTCTTTCATTCAGATCTAGGATGTGTTGTTTAAGTGTTCCCTTTATTTTTTTGAGCAGTATATATATATATATATATATCTGGCACCACCAGTTTTAGAGCCCTGCTGTAGAGGTCTACAGATGTAGTATCCTAATTTGATCACCCGGTTGGAAGAGAACTTTCCTGAAAATGTTAAACTTGTAGTGTATTTGAGGTTTTAAATGGCTTCTGAAGTTCGTAATTTCCACTTTGAAATGTTCCCGAAAGAATGTATCAATCCCTACAAAAATGTCCATTAATTATAATCCACACAATAATTGGCATTTCCTGTTGCTACAGGATTATTTTTCTGATGTAGCAAACTGGTTCAAATTAAGATCCTACATATGTAAGGACAAATTACAACACTGGATTAGTGATGAAACTGTAAATTGTGTTCATGATTGAGTTTTTGCATAACTTTCTCCATGACTTTCACTTGCGTCTCTTAGCTTCTAAATTGCTGCTGACTCAACATTGTTGTCTCCCCTGCACATTGTGCACAAGGCAGAGAATGTGATTTGATTAGGGATTGCAGAGTGATTAGGATAACACATCCTCAGTATTGCCTTAGAAGGACTATAAAAAGACTTCATCAATCTCTTTTATATGAATATTCATGAGACTCAGAGCCCAACGTTGTTTGGCTTTTTCTTCCACTCTGATAAACAGCAGAATAGAAATGGGCTGTAAGTGAATTACTGTGACTGAGCTACTGGCGTGTGTGTGTGTGTGTGTGTGTGTGTGTGTGTGTGTGTGTGTGTGTGTGTGTGTGTGTGTGGGTGGGTGGGTGGGTGGGTGGGCGGGCGGGCGGGCGTGCGTGCCAGAGAGAGAAAGTGTGTGTTCAGATTAAGGAGGAGCAGGAATTGCTGAGGTAGAATAAGTTAAGACTGGTGTGAACATGAATCATACCATCTGAAACAAAAAGGAAATTGGTCTGACAGGTCCAGTGGGTTACCAGGTACCACAAAGAGGAAACTGGTCTGACTGGTCCAGTGGGTTACCATGTACCACAAAGAGGAAACTGGTCTGACTGGTCCAGTGGGTTACCAGGTACCACAAAGAGGAAACTGGTCTGACTGGTCCAGTGGGTTACCAGGTACCACAAAGAGGAAACTGGTCTGTCGTTGGCTTATTAAACAGAAAAAGGAATGCGTATCACAGGAGGTTGGTGGCATCTTAATTGGGGAGACCGGGCTCGTGGTAATGACTGGAGCGGAATCAGTAGAATAGTTTCAAATACATCAAACACATGGTTTCCCTGGTGTTCGATTCCATTCCATTGGCTCTGTTCCGGCCATTATTATGAGCCGTTCTCAGCAGCCTCCTGTGAATTGCATACTTATTTTCAGGCAACTATTTAACTGTCAGGCAGCTACTGTACTTAAGGACAGAGGGTTTCCATTCCATGTAACTTTACACTATAAAGCTTATCATTTGAAATAAACATTATGGCATATATCTTAACCTAAAGCTTTTTGGTTAAAATGACACCAATGCCATGTTATTTTAGTAAAGGATAAAGTACATATATCTGTGCCAACACTTGTAAAAGTGGGAATCTGGTATATTAATTTTGGTTTCCTCAAAGAAGCATCTGGTGGTGTTTGAACACTCCAGAGACTCTTTGTAGACTTCATATTAAAGGGACTGAAGCAGTAGTATTTTCTCTCTACATTAATCTCTAGTGCCTTTACATTTTAGCAGATGCTCTTATCCAGAACAACTTAAAGTAGTGAGTGCATACATTTTCCTATTGGTCCCCCAGTTGGAAAGCACCATGCTCTAATAACTGAGCCAAACAGAACCTTTCTCTCACTTCTGGACTGAATTCCTTACCCAACTCCTTTTTTTCAGCTGTTATCTCATGAATATGTGGATTTCTTGTGATCTTTCATTTACGTATAAAAGTGTGAATTTTTGTTTCTCTTGCTTTATCACCTCTTAAATTTCACTTCAGCCTCAATTCTGTTCTCCTTAATGATAAATACAGTAAACCCATACAGTAAATCACAGATCAAGAGAGGCAAGGCCATTAGTGAGTGTGAGTTCCCCAGACCTGGGTGTTGTGAAGGAACACGACTCTGTGTTGATGTGAGCCCCAGTGTTGTGCCATAGTAGCGACTGTGGAAAGAGAGATGCTGAGTCTGTGTGTCAGTCACCACAACGTGTGGTTGGATACTCCTCTGCTGTTGTAGGCTGGAGCACAAGCTCCCGTTCTCAGAGAAGACAATTTGAGGCAGGAGCACAAGCTCGCATTCTCAGAGAAGACAATTTGAGGCTGGAGCACAAGCTCCCGTTCTCAGAGAAGAGAATTTGAGGCTGGAGCACAAGCTCCCGTTCTCAGAGAAGACCATCTGAGCTCAAGGGATAAGGCGACTGTTTAACCCATTTTGAAATGGGAGTCTATTGTTCGAGCCAAGTTTGGGGAATGTGTCCTGCAAATACTTTAAAGCATGTGAGATACATATGGAGAAGGAGTGAAAGAAGGATATTCTGCATTCCTCAAGTAGGCCAAAACAATGAAACTTTCAGCTATGTCAGTAAACTGATAGACTACTCAACACCATCTGACCAGAACCTTCTCAATTATCATGTAGCCCAACAATGATATATGCCAACAAGTGATAGCTAACTTATATCCACTGTGATAAGCTATTCTGCCATCCAACAACCCAGCATGTGACCATTCCCAGTGAGGGAATAAAGTAGTGTTAGTGTTTTGATGATCCCTCAGAGCCAGTAGTCTAGTTAGGATGGAATGCACCCAGCCACACTTAGAGCTCAGACCCAGAGCTCAGACCCAGAACTCAGACCCAGAGCTCAGACCCAGACCTAGACCCAGATCTAGACCCAGACTTAGACCCAAACTTAGACTCAGACCCAGAGCTCAGACCTTTTGTTTTTTTTACGTGTTATTTCTTACATTGTTACTCCAGGTAATCTTAGGTTTTATTACATACAGTCGAGAGGAACTATTGGATATAAGAGCAATGTCAACTCACCAACATTACGACCAGAAATACGACTTTCCCGAAGCGGATCCTCTGTTTGGTCTACCACCCAGGACAATGGATCAGATCGCAGCCGGCGACCCAAAACAACGACGCCGTAGAAGAAGGGGCAGACGGAGCGGTCTTCTGGTCAGGCTCCGTAGACGGGCACACCGCGCATACTACTCGCCAATGTCCAGTTTCTTGACAACAAGGTAGACGAAATCTGAGCAAGGGTAGCATTCCAGAGAGACATCCCACACTGTAACGTTCTTTGTTTCACGGAAATATGGCTCACTCGTGGTGTGATCATAACGTGGTGTGATCATAACAATATACAGGAACTCAAGTCCTTTTGTTCACCTGACTTAGAATTCCTCACTATGAAATGCCGACCGCATTATCTACCAAGAGAATTCTCTTCAATCATAATCACAGTCGTGTATACCCCCCCAAGCAGACACATCGACGGCCCTGAAAGAACTTCATTGGCCTCTATGTAAACTGGAAACCACATATCCTGAGGCTGCGTTTATTGTAGCCGGGGATTTTAACCAGGCTAATCTGAAAACAAGGCTCCCTAAATTCCATCAGCATATCGATTGTGCTACCAGGGGTAGCAAAATCCTGGATCATTGTTATTCTAACTTCCGCGACGCATGTAAGGCCCTCCTCCGCCCTCCCTTCGGAAAAGCTGACTACGACTCCATTTTGTTGCTTCTAGCCTATAGACAGAAACTAAAACAGGAAGCGCCCTCCCTCAGGTCTCGACCCCGCCCTGTGCAACTGGGTCCTGGACTTCCTGACGGGCCGCCCCCAGGTGGTGAGGGTAGGTAACAACATCTCCACCCCGCTGATCCTCAACACTGGGTCCCCACAAGGGTGCGTTCTCAGCCCTCTACTGTACTCCCTGTTCACCCATGACTGCGTGGCCATGCACGCCTCCAACTCAATCATCAAGTTTGCAGACGACACTACAGTGGTAGGCTTGATTACCAACAACGATGAGACGGCCTACAGGGAGGAGGTGAGGGCCCTCGTAGTGTGGTGTCAGGAAAATAACCTCACACTCGATGTCAACAAATCAAAGGAGATGATCGTGGACTATCTACATTGACGGGACAGTAGTGGAGAGGGTGGAGAGTTTTAAGTTCGTCGGCGTACACATCACGGACAAACTGAATTGGTCCACCCACACAGACAGCGTGGTGAAGAAGGCGCAGCAGCGCCTCTTCAACCTCAGGAAGCTGAAGAAATTCGGCTTGTCACCAAAAACACTCATAAACTTTTACAGATGCACAATCGAGAGCATCCTGTCGGGCTGTATCACCGCCTGGTATGGCAGCTTGCTCTGCTCATAACCGGAAGGCTCTCCAGAGGGTAGTGAGGTCTGCACAACGCATCACCGGTGCAAACTACCTGCCCTCCAGGACACCTACACCACCAGATGACACAGGAAGGCCAAAAAGATCATCAAGGACAACAACCAACCGAGCCACTGCCTGTTCACCCCGCTATCATCCAGAAGGCGAGGTCAGTACAGGTGCATCAAAGCAGGGACCGAGAGACTGAAAAACAGCTTCTATCTCAAGGCCATCGGACTGTTAAACAGCCATCACTAACATTGAGTGGCTGCTGCCAACATACTGACTCAACTCCACCCACTTTAATAATGGAAAAATGTATGTAATCAATTTATCACTAGCCACTTTATATTATATAATGTTTACTTACACTACATTACTCATCTCTTATTTATATACTGTACTCTATACCATCTACTGCATCTTGCCATCTGATGTAATTAAATGTTTCACTAGCCACTTTAAACAATGCCACTTGATATTATATAATGTTCTCATACCCTACATTGCTCATCTCATATGTATATACTGTACTCTATACCATCTACTGCATCTCGCTTATGTCGTTCGGCCATCACTCATTTATATATTTTTATGTACATATTCGTATTCATTCCTTTACACTTGTGTGTATAAGGTAGTTGTTGTGGAATTGTTAGGTTATATTACTTGTTAGATATTACTGCATGGTCGGAACTAGAAGCACAAGCATTTCGCTACACTTGCATTAACACCTGCTAACCATGTGTATGTGACAAATACATTTGACTTGATTTGATTTGAACCAGACCCAGACCCAGAGCTCAAACCTAGAGCTCAGACCTAGACCCAGACCCAGAGCTCAGACCCTGAGCTCAGACCTAGACCCAGAGCTCAAACCCAGACACGGAGCTCAGACCCAGAGCTCAGACCTAGACCCAGACCCAGAACTCAGACCTAGACCCAGATCTCAGACCCAGACCCAGACCCAGAGCTCCGACCCAGAGCTCAGACCCAGACCCGGAGCTCAGACCCAGAGCCAGAGCTCCGACCCAGAGCTCAGACCCAGACCCAGAGCTCAGACCCAGACCCGGAGCTCAAACCCAGAGCTCAGACCTAGACACAGAGCTCAGACCCAGAGCTCTGACCCAGACCCAGACCCAGAGCTCAGACCCAGAGCTCAGACCTAGACACAGAGCTCAAACCCAGAGCTCCGACCCAGACCCAGACCCAGAGCTCAGACCCAGACCCAGAGCCCAGACCCAGAGCTCCGACCCAGGTCCCTAACAGCTGGGCTCCCGCAGTGCTCAGCCTGTCCCAGGATAGGCCACAGTAGTCTAGATAGTAGTAGTCTAGTCTCTACTTTGTTCAGTTTTTTAAGACTGTCTGTTTGTGGGAGGGTGCAAGGCACAGTACAATAGGGTCTGTATTAAAGCAGGGGTATCATGAATGTACTAATGACTACCGTAAGTTTAATTAAGCAGTTGTTAGCTGTGTAAATGTATGACCTGGACATTTCTCATCTCATCTGAATTGAGAAAAACAGCTTTAAAGTGTCAACCAGCAGTTGAAACAATTACAAAGCCAAATCCCCACCCCTGTTTCGGTATAGGGATAGGGCTGGATAAATTCCTAGACAGAACTATGGATGCAAGGACTGACCATCCATGATATCAAAATTGTAGTTTTAACCATGTTTTGAGGCTACCGTATATAGCGTTTGTTTACATTTTGCTTTGTTTACAAACATCGGAGTAAAACAAGCTTATATTTTTGATTCTCATGGAGAGTGACAGTTGAACTGAGCTCATGAGGTGTTTCTAAGTTAAATTCTTCAAGAATCAATGGTTACATTTAATTAACTCAGAAGCCCTGACATGGATGAAGCAACTGCAGATTGCCCCTTTAAGTTGTGATGATGCTTAATGAAGACATCTCATAGTCTAACTGTCACCGAAGGTGGTTCCTCTCCTTGTTCGGGCGGTGCTCAGCGGTTGGCGTCGCCGATCCATTTTTCCTTTTCTGTTGGTTTTGTCTTTGATTAATTTTCATTTGCTTTAATTTCTGTGTGTATATTTACCCCTGTTTCCCCGCTTAAGTTTGTGTGGGGTTATTTTCATGTTGCTCATGGAGGTTTTTTCCTCAGTTTATTCACGTGTGTACCGTGTGTTAAGTATAGTAGGAGCGTTGTTTTTCCTCCTTCCGTGAATAACTGTGTGTTCCATTGTCTCGGCCGTTTATGGACCTTGTACCTGTACTGTTTTGAGACTTGCCTATTTAAGACGCTACATTGACATCTCTGCTCTCCTGCGCTTGACTCCTTAGCTACCTTCAGTACGATTTCACAACACTAACTGTGTCTCAGAAAACCCTCAGAACCTGCTGGAAGCAATTATAGGGCTCTCCAAGCAGTAAAGAATGTGGCCGGCTTTCACCACAGTCCTACAAAAGAATGATACATTTTTCAAGAAAAAAATTAAGCAAACAGTCTTTGGCTATGGGCTATTCTGTGGAACTAAACACAACACATGAACTTATTTTCCCATAAATTACTCCCTGTTTAACTGGGAAAACAACAGATATTCAGTATCACATTGTGCTGCTCTAAACCACAGATCTCAACTCATCCCGGCTCTTCTCTGTGAGGGATTTATCTGTGCTGGACATTTGAGTCATACATTGTCTGCAGGCTTTCTGTCCAAGTTGTGGGTTTGTAGAGTGAGTCAGGCTAGCTAGTCATAACCTGCCTCATCGTAAACAGTCTAATCCTGCCATTTATCTTTGAAAGGAGATTACATGACCTCTGACCTTTTGAGGAGTCAGGTATCAGGAACACAGTGGACCACCAGAGGTGAAACTCCAGAGAATCTCCAAAGTCATCTCTTTATGCAAAGTTATTTTATAGTCTTATCACTGTAGAAGTGTTGTTTGATACACATACCAGCACTGTTATGATATTTTAAGAGTCTACAGCATATCAGTAGATAAGAACTGTACAGAGTAATATCGACTAGGGAATGCCCCACCCAAGCAACATGGGAAATGTAGACAACCTCCATATTACACTGTTAAACAGCATACAGTTCCTCCAAGTTTTTCTATGCTCCTGATAACATCCTACACTGTGTCAGTTCAGATCGTGGCTGCTGTTGGTTTGCTACAGCTCGTGTGAGAGAGAGAGAGAGAACTGCATGGCATCTGATGACACAGTGCTGGCAGGCAGGGCCGTAGCCATGGAGCCAATCACGCTGTAGTATACGTTGCAGCCTACCACCACAGGAAAAACATCACTTCCAGGTCAATGACTCCTATAGCCCCTCATGGACAACTATATGTTATCCGGGCTAATCAGAAAGCAGTTCAAAGGTAGTTTACATTCAGTGGATCTCTTGCTGTGGCATATATACATTTGGCTTTCCAGTTCCACTCGCTTGACACTTAAGCACAGCTTCTCAAACTGAAAACAACAAAGGTTATGAGGATACTAGGCATCGGCATTGCTATTCTATTGCTATTCTATATGTCATATTTTTGATAGAGTTAAAAGTAGGTTCATTAGTTATTGTAGGACTCTGTGATGCAGCTGTAAATGCATTTCTATATTGATTTATACCACAGAATTGTTGAATACTCGTTTCTGATTGGCTAGAAGGGAATTCTCGAATGGGTATTAAAACCAGATAACTTCCAGTTGGAAAAGATATCGGGACTCTGTTTGAATAGATATCCCGGACACCTTGAAATCCTGACGCTATATGTGCATACACAACTGTACGTGCTGCAAAGTTACAGAAAGCTAAACCAAGAACCACACAAAACCGAAATTGGATACATTGTAAACGCAGGTTCAAGGAGGAAAAACTTCCAGCATTGATTTGTTTTTGCAGACATCTATTTCTTGGGAGCATCTGATGACCTAACGTGGTGAGTGCTGACCATGAATTTCTCTGGTCCCTACTGTTGCAGTCATGACACAAGTGGCTCTATGCTGTCAAATCCTGCCATGTTTCTAGTTTGACCATCTGTTTTAAGCAAATATTTGTTCATTTGGTTGTCATCTTGG
Organism: Salmo trutta; assembly: GCF_901001165.1. Lineage (NCBI taxonomy): Eukaryota > Metazoa > Chordata > Actinopteri > Salmoniformes > Salmonidae > Salmo > Salmo trutta. Next base: position 43,219,423 of record NC_042980.1, read on the forward strand.
CAGGTTTTCAAGCAACAAACTATTTAGCTAAAGTAGCTAGCTTCTAGCCTAGAGTTTGATATGCATTGCGATTTCCTCGTAATGTACAGTGTTGAGTGTCTTGATGAGAAGGCAACATTTTCTAGCTTTGCCAGGCAAACTTGGGCATCATCTTTAATTTGGATGTATCCAAATGAATTTCAATAGAAAAGCTACTTTGCTTTTATTCTGTCTGCAGAGGTCGTGACTGTTAGCCATAGTTAGTTGGCTAGCTAGCAAGCATGGGACAAGAACGTTGCCAGCGAGCATGGCAATGAAACATATAAAACAAACAACCAGTGCTTGTCTTGGGTCGGAGCTGTCTGGAGCGCCGTACCAGCACCTCCAATTTTTTGGGAACTGCATTTCAGCTCCTCTATAAAACTTTATATTTTACCAGGTAAGTTGACTGAGAACACATTCTCATTTACAGCAACAACCTGGGGAATAGTTACAGGGGAGAGGAGGGGGGATGAATGAGCCAATTGTAAGCTGGGGATAATTAGGTGACCACAATGGTATGAGGGACAGCTTGGGAATTTAGCCAGGACACCAGGGTTAACACCCCTACTCTTACAATAAGTGCCTTGGGATTTTTTACCAAACTCAGAGAGTCAGGACACCCATTTAACATCCCATCTGAAAGACAGCACCCTACAGAGGGTAGTGTCCCAAGTCACTACCCTAGGGTATTGGGATATTTTTTTAGGCCAGAGGAAAGAGTGCCTCCTACTGACCCTCCAGCACCACTTCCAGCAGCATCTGGTCACCCATCCAGGGACTGACCAGGACCAACCCTGCTTAGCTTCAGAAGCAAGCCAGCAGTGGGATACACAGTGGCCTATCACCAGCCAGGATTCACACAAAAAGTTTGATCAAAGCAGAATGAAGGCGGGAGCGGCATTGAATAGCAACGGAGAGTGGGCATTCATATCCTTATTTCGCTTTAAGTTTATTTGCTGATAGTCTGTGAATCCGGTCTACAGTATATCGTGCCAGCTTCAGAATGCACAGATTGAGAATGTGCCAACCTGAATGGGCAGGATACGGTGTTCCAAGTTGTCAAATGAGGGTTCTAATGGTCTTGAAAATCCTGGAAAAGTCATGGAATTTTAATATAGTGTTTTCCTCTTTAAATATATCATCACTCACTTAAAAGTCGACATATCAGACATGATCAGAATTAGGCCAGCACACACACAGCGCGTCTCTCGGTGTGTGATGTGCATCATCTGTGTGTTTGAGCATGCCGTGCCCTTGCCTGAGGAGAGAGACACATTTCAGAAGACATAGAAGAGATGACGAATACAAATCAGTAGCAGATTTAGGTACGGGCAACATGGGCAGCCGCCCAGGGCTGCATCTTGCCGGGGGGGCGGACAAGGGCGCCCCCGGGTGCGGGCGAGGGCAGGCGCGGGCGCTGAAGGGGGGGTTCGCCAAGAGCGCCATACAAGCTAGAACCGCCACATACACTTGAAACAAAAAGCTAAACCGAAAACTGAGTGAAGAACAGATATCTCAACTAGCAAGCAAGTCGCAGCAATGAAGAACGTGAAGAGGGGGAGAATTCTGGCAGGGGGGATATTTTTGGCACATCACCGGCACTGTTGAGAAATAAATCTGACACTGTTATTTGAAAGCTGGGATTCGCTCTATTAAATAGTAGGCTATGTAATTCAGACAATGTAAAAAATATTCAAAGAATAGCCTAATTGACAAATAACTTCCATGCTGTGTATAGATCTCCCCTGAAACATGAATATTTTAGCCTTTTCAAGGTTGTAGATAAACATGTATTAGCTACTTTGCTTGAATCATTGAATGAGGGAATAATTGTAGAAAGACAGAAAACTATTTGGTTGTAATGTTACAACCTTTTATGTAAAGGGTTGCCAGCCATCCTCCAGGAGGACTAAGCCTACTGGGTGTGCTGGCTTTTGATTGGACACACAACAGTATATTTATATATTATTAATTCCATTCCTTTACTTTTAGATTTGTGTGTATTGTGTGTATTGTTGTGATATTGTTAGATATTACTTGTTAGATATTACTGTATTGTTGGAGCTAGAAGCTACAAGCATTTTCACTACACCCGCAATAACATCTGCTAAACATGTGTATGTGACCAATAAAATTAGATTTGATATAGCCTAAACACCAGCTGCTCAACAAGACCTTGATAAGCAGACTCGGGTGTGTTTCAGGGCTAGATCAAAAGCCTGCGCGCCCAGTACCTCTCCAGGTGCAGGGTTGACCACATGTGTTTTATACAGTAGCCTAACAGTGCAGTTATTCTACTTTGTGGAGGGTGAAGTGCCTTGATTGATTTCAGAGCACAATGGCAGGAAATAGTAGGTCTACATGGGATCTGTATAGAGACGCTACCAATTATTTATCATAAAAAAAAAATGGTTAAAAGTCATGGAGAAGTCATGGAAAAGTCATTGAAATTCCATCTGTCAAAATGTGTATGAACCCTTAGCAGTGAATAATCAGAAGTCTCTATAGCATACTGTCGTTTGGGAATTTCTGTGAACATAGTCTAACGAACTGACTTGGAAAAAGACAGCTCCTGCACTTCTTTCATCCAACTGGGTCACGTCCTTAAATATACAACCAAAAGATAATAAAGTATGAATTTGCTTATAATGAAAACATCAACAACAATAAAAAATATTGTACGGATAAATTTATGCTTGAGTATTGTTTTCTTTGGCAGCTGTGGTATAAGCAGGATAATTCCTCTGTTCTGTACATTACCTTGGGGGGGAAAAAATGAACTCCACCAAGCCTCGTCCTGCTGCGTCGTCCATTATTTCCAAGGTAATGTACAGAACGTGTGCGTTTATCCCTTACTTATTTGATTCATTAGCCTTGTGTTTTTCAGAAGTGAGCCTTGGGGGAGATCCTCTTACTGATGGGGCAGCAGAGTAATTAAAATCTTGAACCTTTGCCATGGTTACCGTGGGCACATCCACATCAGATGGATGCCATTGCCAATAAGGTGGAATAAAACAATGATAGTGTTCTCACAGAATGATGCAGATTTAGTTCAGTACTGTGTCATTCATACTGCTTTTATCCCTCAATTTAATGTTAAGTCTCTTGGCTGGTTGAATACAGAAATATTCAATACAGCCTCATAATAAATCTGTGAAACATTTATCGTTAAAAAAATGCTCGCATTCACTTGCATTACATCTCTGTTCTCACAGCTGACCATGCTAACATTGGAGACATCAATGAAGGCGTCGCCCTTCCACCCTAGATCTTGTCACTTTTTGTGGTCTTGGAATTGAACATTTATTTGACCATTCATGATCTCATGAGTAGCTTTCATTGAGCAGTGTTGTCTATATATTGTGATGATGAATGAGTGTGTGGATGGGATGCAGCGAAGCAGCCGAGCCTTGGAGGCTGACCCCATCTGGCTTCAGCCTGGTTATGTTCTAGAGTGAGTTCCAGCCCCATCCCCAGCCTCATCACAATAGAGTCCCCAAGGTTCCCCCTGCTCCCCAGCCTTTGTCTTCACATTGGCTTACCTTTTGTCTCATAACGTGGAGACGGGATAGATGGGAAATAGAGAGCCCTAGCCCTTAATGGAGGCAGCGTCCTTGAAATAACCCAGTGGAAATTACGCTTCCCCAGCATGTTACACGCTTCCGTGAGCATACAGCCAGGGCTGGGGCTGAGGCAGAGGGAGGGAAGGCACCACAGTAACTAGGTGGCTGTGTTATGTTTGGAGGCAGAGTTTCATCCATGTGCCAGTGACATGCAATAGAGGGTTTAATAACCGTTCAGTGGGAGTTGCATCATTCCTCTCTGTTGGATAGGACCACCCTGGAACGTATATGTGAGTACTGCTTACGCTGTGAAGGCTGTATATTGTGGAAAGTTGTTGTAATTTATGAGTGTAACTATTTATTATGATGTCATAGAGAGCAGTAGCGTCTTGAGATTCTTTACATGCTGATTCATGATATAAACAGTATACTTTTACTTGTAAGTTACAGGAATCCTTTAGATTTTTGTGTTTGAAGGATATCACATTACTTTTGTGGAGCATTATTCTCTTATTTAGTATATTTATGAACCTAAATAAACTATTGTTTGATGATGGGGAATAATGTGACTAGTTTTGATACACCTGTACCTGAAACCTTATATATTTGAGAAGTGTATTATGTTCAGAAAACTTCATGTATGAATCTGTTTAGTTGCAATCGTATGGACTAGTTAAACGGTTCAATAACCAGACTAAACCAAGAGTACTGGGAGAAGTAGATGAATTATTGGATGGACGGTGTGAACCCAGTCCGTAATATGACACATCATACATCTGACTCACCCATGTGCTTTAGACTCTTCGAACCATTAGGCCTCAGTGTTTCTCTGTTCCGTCCCTTATCTTGTCTTTCAGGAAGGTTTTTTCCAACCGGCAATATCTTATATTTGTCGTGCCAAGCACCACAAAGGAAATAGCCCCTGGCTGCTAATGGCCTTATTTAGAAGGAATTAATATTAATCTGTTTGGAATATTTGTTCTATATTATGGTAGTCATCGGAGCGAACAATAGATGCTTTATATATATATATACATATATATTATATATATACACACACTACTGTTCAAAAGTTTGGGGTGACTTAGAAATGTCCTTCTTTTTGAAAGAAATTCAACTTTTTGTGCATTAAAATAACATCAAATTGATCAGAAATACAGTGTAGACATTGTTACTGTTGTAAATGACTATTGTAGCTGGAAACTGCAGATTTTTTATGGAATATCTACATAGGCATACAGAGTCCCATTATCAGCAACCATCACTCCTGTGTTCCAATGGCACGTTGTGTTAGCTAACCCAAGTTGATCATTTTAAAAGGCTAATTTATCATTAGAAAACCCTTTTGCAATTATGTTAGCACAGCTGAAAACTGTTGTCTTGATTAAATAACAATAAAACTGGCCTTCTTTAGACTAGTTGAGTATCTGGAGCATCAGCATTTGTGGTTTCGATTACAGGCTTAAAATGGCCAGAAACAAATAAATTTCTTCTGAAACTCGTCAGTCTATTCTTGTTCTGAGAAATGAAGTCTATTCCATGCGAGAAATTGCCAAGAAACGGAAGATCTCGCACAACGCTGTGTACTACTCCCTTCATAGAACAGCACAAACGAGCTCTAACCAGAATAGAAACAGGAGTGGGAGGCCCCGGTGCACAACTGAGCAAGAGCACAAGTACATTAGAGTGTCTAGTTTGAGAAACAGATGCCTCACAAGTCCTCAACTGGCAGCTTCATTAAATAGTACCCGCAAAACACCAGTCTCAACATCAACAGTGAAGAGGTGACTCCAGGATGCTGGCCTTCTAGGCAGAGTTGCAATGAAATTGCCATATCCCAGACTGGCCTATAAAAAGTAAAGATTAAGATGGGCAAAATAACACACTGGACAGAAATATGATTTTTCTTTGCAACTCTGCATATGTGGTAACTCCTTCAAGACTGTTGGAAAAGCATTCCAGTTGAAGCTGGTTTAGAGAATGCCAAGCGTGTGCAAAGCTGTATCAAAGGGTGGCTACTTTGAAGAATCTCAAAAAATATATATATTTTGATTTGTTTAACACTTTTTTGGTTACTACATGATTCCATATGTGTTATTTCATAGTTTTGATGTCTTCACTACAAATCTACAATGTAGAAAATTGTCAAATGAAAGAAAAACCCTTGAATGAGTAGGTGTGTCCAAACATAGACATGGTTAATGTTGTAAATGACTATTGTAGCTGGTACTGTGTATATATATGAAACAAAAAACCACTTTCAATTTATTGATGAATATTCAAAGCCTTCTGGATCGGATGAAGCTGTATTTGCTGCCTGTCTAATGTTCATGTAAAACCTCACCGTCTCAGTTTGTACTCTATGTAATGCCTCAGTTAACTATAACACCGTCAGATGTAGCTTACACAATTATGTACCAGAAGTTCATTGTTATCGGTATGATTATGTTGTTGAGGGAAGTTTGTTTAGAAGTGAGTTATAGTTAAAAACCTTAAGGCTTTGGTTTCCTGACTCTGTTTGCCAGCCTGGAATCAGGATCAAGTTGGATTTCATGTGGGCGAGGTGGAGACAGTCGCTAAGCCGCAGTCCAGACATGTCCTTTTGGAGTGTTTCAAAATAACGTTTCCACTCAAGCCTTATTTCAGCTCTAAATGGGTGTGATATTGGACTTGACCTACTGCTGGTAAACTAGTTGTTACCAGTGAAAAGAGTCTTGTCCCCAAATAACCTGGACTGCTGAGGCAATGACACTGCAGCATCTGTCATAATGGCATTTCTAAAAATCTGAGTGGAAATGCTATTATGGAACAATCCTGTTTACTCTGGAGCTTTACCTGGAAACCAAACAAAGGGAATAGAATAAGAGCTATTTCAATACAGGCCTTCCAGGAGGATTCATACACTGCTGGAATCTCAATTGTGTGTGGAACATATACAGTATGTGTCAGAGTTAGCTTGTGGAGTTGTTGACACGTGCTGTAAGAAGGGGGTGGAGGGGGGACGTACTTCTGTCAAGCGAAGTGAGAATAATCTAACATGGCGTGTATACAGCATGTGCGAAGTAGTTCTTGGTACATCTTTTTTTGATTTATCTTTAGAAACGAGGCACATTTTTCATAATGATGTGCGCATTTCATATTTCACAATTATCACGCTGCGTTTGACCTATTTTATTGGAAGCTCCTCTCAAGCTACGATGTAAAGAGAGGGTCAGGTTGACGCAGGTATACTAGACATCAACTTGACCACTTCTGTTGGGAAGCCTTTGTACAAACCTTCCATCTGTACCACTCCTCAAGCCTCTCCATGTCAAACCGTCAAGTTTAAGAGTATATTTGGGGTCAGCGGGAACAGAAAGACCCTTCACACGTCCAGTCCCATTGTGTGGAGAAAGCCTTTGTAAACAAATTGCTTTGCCTTTTGAAAACATTCTACCAGTCTTCACAGTAGGGGGTGGAGAGAAGGAGAGCAGGAGGGACTGGCAGCCATGGGCCTGACTCGGAGACAAGCAGGCTTTCATCTGAGATGGAGCGAGAGAGCTGAGCTGGAGGACTTGCCATGAAAAGATTAGAGTGCTGTTTGGCACAAGAATCAAGATGCACTGTGGATCTGTTGCACACCACCATGGCAACCAAAGCCTTACAGCCCCCTGCCAACTCTCCTCAATGCCATCCCTTCTCATGCAATTAAAAAGGATCTTACTGTATGGGATACTTTTTTCGTACTGTACTCGCTTGTAACTGTAGCATATGAGCAGTGAAATCGTACGGTGAACAATAATGCATCTACAGTACATAGCTAAGTACACATATATTTCATGTGTCAAGTCTCTTATTACAAAATAATAGGAGTCATTTATCTCCATTATCAGTATACAGGGCAGCTCAGCTGCCCCAACTCCCTGTCCCAAAATCCCCATATCCCCATCCCTTATCACCATATCCTTACCCCCATATCCCATATCACCATCCCCATCACCATGTCCCTATATCCTCACCCCATACTGTATCACCATATCACCATCCCCATATCCCCATATCCCCATATCCTCACCCCCATATCCCATATCACCATCCCCATCACCATGCCCCTATATCCTCACCCCATACTGTATCACCATATCACCATCCCCATATCCCCATATCCTCACCCCCATATCCCATATCACCATCCCCATATCCCATATCCTCACCCCCATATCCCCATCCACACATCCCCATCCCCATATCACCATCCACATCTCCCCTTATCCCCATCCCCATATCCCCTTATCACGATCCCCTTATCCCCTGATCCCATCCCCATATCCCCTTATCCCCATATCCCCATATCCCCATCCCCATATCCCCTGATCCCATCCCCATATCCCCATATCCCCTTATCCCCATCCACATATCCCCTTATCCCCATATCCCCTTATCCCCATCCCCATATCCCCATATCCCCTTATCCCCATCCACATATCCCCTTATCCCTTTATCCCCATATCCCCTGATCCCCATCCCCTTATCCCCTGATCCCATCCCCTTATCCCCTTATCCCCATATCCCCATATCCCCATATCCCCATCCCCATATCCCCATCCCCATATCCCCTTATCCCCATATCCCCATATCCCCTTATCCCCATCCACATATCCCATATCCTCACCCCCATATCCCCACCCCCATATCCCCCCATCCCCACCCCCATATCACCATATCACCATCCCCATGTCCCATATATCTCCATGCAGGGCACTGCTGTACCCTAATTACCAACCAGGGATGTCTCCTTGGAAGCCAGACTCCCCAGTCCCCGCCACCAGGTTTGATTGACAGCCTCCCACCACAGGAGGGGATTATTTACCTCCTAAAGTCTCCAGGGACTAAGTTAACGATCCCAGCCAGCAACACAACACAAAGAGGAAGTTAATGATCCCAGCCAACAACACAACACATAGAGGAAAAGCCTGAGAAGTCACTTCTGCCTGCTGGAGTTATTTGAAGCACACTCTGCTTCCTTTTGAGGGGGATTAGAGAAGAGAGAGAAACGATTGTGTGTTGTGTGTGTGTGTGTGTGTGTGTGTGTGTGTGTGTGTGTGTGTGTGTGTGTGTGTGTGTGTGTGTGTGTGTGTGTGTGTGTGTGTGTGCGTGCGTGTGTGTGAGGAGAATTTCACAAATAGTGGCAAAGGCAGACGAAGCAGGAGAGACCAACCAAGGCTGAGAGAGAGAAAGAGGCTCCTGAAGTAAGAAAACTAATGTTCTCAGCACTTTGCCACTCTTCAAGGTGTCTGTGACAGTGCTGTGTTCATCTGTCACCCAGGCTGTGTGTGGAGAAGTGACTGGTAAGGGACAATGGCAATGTTTTGTGTTTTTATTAACAAATACAAGATATCACATTTATTCATGGTAGTAGGTGTGATGGTGGTGATGACGATTTATCCTTTGTAGCGGGATATTTCTACTGTTTGGTTTGTTTAGTTAGCAGTCTTACTCTTATTTTACTTATATACTTAGACCATATTATACAATGTGTCATCGAAAAGAAAGGAGGACCAAGGCAGTCTTCATATAATTAAAATGCCTTTATTTGTATGGCATGTTCAATAGAAACAAAGTTTTTAAAAACATTTTGTATTTATTTTTGGCTACTTTTACGCCAAATAAAGATAAACGGGCTGAAGAAGTAACTGTATACTAAAGGTCAAATTCAACAAGTTTGGCTGCAGTCACTTTCTTTTGTGTGTGTGTGTGTGTGTGTGTGTGTGTGTGTGTGTGTGTGAAATATTCAATCAATAATGTGTTATTCCCCTCTGGCTTTGTTTGCATTGTTCATCTGTATGTTTCATCAGCTGGAACATGATGGGGAAGTATGCATTAAGTCACTATCGATTGGTAGTGCCAGTATTTGTATGGAGCTGTTGGCCAGTGTCCTATACAATACACAGGGCTGGGAATAAAAACAACTAGAGCTGAGACAGCTCCACTGTTGTTGTTGTGGCATCAGAGGGGCTGATATGCCAGTGTTGATTAGGAAGCAGAACAGTTTGATCCTGTTAAATGTAGATTTCCCGTCTACAATAGATGGACAATCTCAAAAGTAATTATTTATCATGAGAGGACCATAAACAATAACTAATAATGCCTATACTGCCAGAAAGATTATAATATCACCTTTCTGGTAAAACTAGTCACGTATTATTGTTTTCCTATACAACAAAAGTGGGGGCTTGAAATAATCAAAATAATTTGTAAATATACTAAGAATCTAATTATAAACAACCTTTCTTATAACTGTAAAATAAATATAAACAAATCACATTCTATTGGTCACATACACATATTTAGCAGATGCTTTGTGGGTGTAGCGAAATGCTTGTGTTCTTAGGTCCAACAGTGCAGCAGGATCCAACAATTCACAACAATACACACAAATCTAAAAGTAAAAGAATGGAATTAAGAAATATATAAATATTAGGACGAGCAATGTCGGATTGGCATTGATTAAAATACAGTAGAATAGAATACAGTATATACATATGAGATGATTAAAGCAGTATGTAAACATTATTAAAGTGACTAGTGTTCAATTATTAAAATGGCTAGGGATTCCATGTCTATGTATATAGAGCAGCAGCCTCAAAGGTGCAAGGTTGAGTAACTGGGTGGTAGCTGGCTAGTGATGGCTATTTAACGGTCTTATGGCCTTGAGATAGAAGTTGTTTTTCAGACTCTCGGTCCCAGCTTTGCTGCACCTGCACTGACCTCGACCTTCTGGATGATAGCGGGGTGAACAGGCAGTGGCTCGAGTGGTTGATGTCCTTGTTGATCTTCTTGGCCTTCCTGTTACATCGGGTGCTGTAGGTGTCCTAGAGGGCAGCCAGTGTGCGCAGTGATGCGTTGGGCAGACCCCACCACCCTCTGGAGAGGATGCTCTCAATTGTGCATCTGCAAAAGTTTGTGAGGGTCTTAGAGACCAAGCCAAATTTCTTCAGCCTCCTGAGGTTGAAGAGGTGCTTTTGCACCTCTGTGTGGATGGACCATTTCAAATTGTCAGTGATGTGTATGCAGAGGAACTTGAACCTTTTCACCTTCTCCAATGCGGTCCCGGCGATGTGGATAGGGGCGTGCTCCCTCTGCTGTTTCCTGAAGTCCACGATCAGCTCCTTCATTTTGTTGACATTGAAGAGAGGTTATTTTCCTGGCACCGCTCCGCCAGGGCCCTCACCTCCTCCATGTAGGCTGTCTCGTCATTGTTGATAATTAGGCCTACCACTGTTGTGTTGTCTGCAAACTTGATGATTGAGTTGAAGGCGTGCGTGGCCACACAGTCATGGGTGAACAGGGACTACAGGAGGGGGCTGAGTACGCACCCTTGTGGGGCCCCTGTGTTGAGGATCAGTGAGGTGGAGGTGTTGTTTCCTACCTTCCCCACCTGGGCGCGGCCCATCAGGAATTCCAGGATCCAGTTGCACAGGGCAGGGTTCAGACCCAGGACCCTGAGCTTAATGATGAGCTTGGAGGGTACTATGGTGTTGAAGGCTGAGCTATAGTCAATGAACAGCATTCTTACAAAGGTATTCCTCTTGTCCAGATGGGATATGGCAGTGTGCAGAGCGAATTGAAGTGGGTCTAGGGTGTCAGGTAAGGTAGAGGTGATATGATCCTTCACTAGCCTCTCAAAGCACTTCATGATGACAGAAGTGAGTGCTACTGGGCGATAGTCATGTAGATCAGTTACCTTTTGCTTTCTAGGGTACAGGAACAATGGAGGACATCTTGAAGCAAGTGGGGATAGCAGACTGGGAATGGGAGAGATTGAATATGTCCAGCCAGCTGGTCTGCGCATGCTCTGAGGACGCGTCTAGGGATGTCGTCTGGGCCGGCAGCCTTGCGAGGGTTAACACGCTTAAATGTCTTACTCACGTCAGCCACTGAGAATGAGAGCCCACAGTCCTTGGGAGCGGGCCGTGTCGACGGCACTATGTTATCCTCAAAGTGGGCGAAGAAGATGTTTAGCTTGTCCTGGAGCAAGACGTTGGTGTCCACGGCATGGCTGGTTTCCCCTTTGTAATCTGTGATTGTCTGTAGACCCTGCCACAGACGTCTCGTGTCTCAGCCATTGAATTGTGACTTACGGAGGGAAAAACTACACTGTTTGTGTTCAACCATATTACCAGTCACCTTGCCATGGTAAAATACCGTGGTTCGTGCTTTCAGTTTTGCGCTAATGCTGCCATCTATCCACAGTTTCTGGTTTGTTTAGGTTTTAATAGTCACAGTGTGAACAACATCCCCTATACACTTTCTGGTGAACCTCGTTACTGTGTCTGTGTATACGTCAATGTTATTCTTAAAGGCTATCCGGAACATATCTCAGTCTGCGTGAGCAAAAACAATCTTGAAGCATGGATTCCGATTGGTCAGACCAACGTTGAATAGACCTTGAATAGAGTTTCTGCCTATAGGAAGGGAGGAGAAAAATGGAGTCGTGAAATCATGATCAATGATGTTTACTCTCAGGTGTGGCCGGATATTGGGAGGTTATTATTTGCAGATGATGTGGCCTTATGTAAGAGAGGAAGAAATGTGCCTTACGTAGTCAGGAAGGTACAGGAAGCTATTGATGAGGTAGAGTGGTAGGCATTAATGTTGGAATTCAGGTTCTCTGTAGAGAATTTAGACAATGTTCTTTACCAGGGGTAAGGTGGAAGATGAGGTATGCTTGAGGTTATATGGGAGAAACTTGGAGAGGGTGGGGGCCTTCAGGTTCCTTGGGGTGTACTTTGACACTAGACTGACCTGGGCAGAACACATTGAGAGAGTGGTGGGAAAGTGTAAGAAGGCGCTAAATGTGATGTGCTGTCTGACGGGGAAGGAGTGGGGGGGCTGGGCGTTTCTCATTCAGGACCATGTATGTTGCATTGATCTGATCTGTAATAGACTATGGCAGTATAGTGTATGGTTCGGCAGCCCGGACATCATTGGAAAGGCTAGATGTCATACAGGGACAAGGACTCAGAATATGTAATGGGGCGTTTCTGACCTTCCCAGAGGCTGCACTACAGGTGGAGATGGGGGAAATGCCATTGCAGATTAGGAGACAGCAACTGGCAATTAATTATTGGGTCAACCTCCAGAGACATGGGGTGCCTCATTCTGCAAAGGGAATTTTACAGGCATGCTTGGAACATGAGCGAAGACAGAACATGAGCTTTGGGTGGGTGGGTAATACCCGGGCGAAGGAGATGGGACTGTATGGAAGGGAGTTTTGTCCAACGGTAGCTATTCCTGTATATCCAACATGGCTACTCCCACCTCCAGTAGGTGATCTAGAAGTGTTGGAGAGACTACAGAAAGATAGGGAGGGTGATGATCCATCTGATTGGTTTAAGAGACGTCTGGATACTGTGTGTATCAGGATGTTGTGGCCATTTACACAGATGGTTCAAAAGATCCAATGACAGAACGTACTGGGTCAGCATTTGAAGTGCAGGAATGTGGGGTGAGAGTCAGGAAACGTATTACAGAACATCTGGCTGTATATACGGCGGAGCTGATGACTATACTGTTGGCCTTGCAGTGGGTGGAGGAAGTCAGGAAACGTATTACAGAACATCTGGCTCTATATACGGCGGAGCTGATGACTATACTGTTGGCCTTGCAGTGGGTGGAGGAAGTCAGGAAACGTATTACAGAACATCTGGCTCTATATACGGCGGAGCTGATGACTATACTGTTGGCCTTGCAGTGGGTGGAGGAAGTCAGGAAACGTATTACAGAACATCTGGCTCTATATACGGCGGAGCTGATGACTATACTGTTGGCCTTGCAGTGGGTGGAGGAAGTCAGGAAACGTATTACAGAACATCTGGCTCTATATACGGCGGAGCTGATGACTATACTGTTGGCCTTGCAGTGGGTGGAGGAAGTCAGGAAACGTATTACAGAACATCTGGCTCTATATACGGCGGAGCTGATGGCCATACTGTTGGCCTTGCAGTGGGTGGAGGAAGTCAGGAAACGTATTACAGAACATCTGGCTGTATATACGGCGGAGCTGATGACTATACTGTTGGCCTTGCAGTGGGTGGAGGAAGTCAGGAAACGTATTACAGAACATCTGGCTCTATATACGGCGGAGCTGATGGCCATACTGTTGGCCTTGCAGTGGGTGGAGGAAGTCAGGAAACGTATTACAGAACATCTGGCTGTATATACGGCGGAGCTGATGACTATACTGTTGGCCTTGCAGTGGGTGGAGGAAGTCAGGAAACGTATTACAGAACATCTGGCTCTATATACGGCGGAGCTGATGACTATACTGTTGGCCTTGCAGTGGGTGGAGGAAGTCAGGAAACGTATTACAGAACATCTGGCTCTATATACGGCGGAGCTGATGACTATACTGTTGGCCTTGCAGTGGGTGGAGGAAGTCAGGAAACGTATTACAGAACATCTGGCTCTATATACGGCGGAGCTGATGACTATACTGTTGGCCTTGCAGTGGGTGGAGGAAGTCAGGAAACGTATTACAGAACATCTGGCTCTATATACGGCGGAGCTGATGACTATACTGTTGGCCTTGCAGTGGGTGGAGGAAGTCAGGAAACGTATTACAGAACATCTGGCTCTATATACGGCGGAGCTGATGACTATACTGTTGGCCTTGCAGTGGGTGGAGGAAGTCAGGAAACGTATTACAGAACATCTGGCTCTATATACGGCGGAGCTGATGACTATACTGTTGGCCTTGCAGTGGGTGGAGGAAGTCAGGAAACGTATTACAGAACATCTGGCTCTATATACGGCGGAGCTGATGACTATACTGTTGGCCTTGCAGTGGGTGGAGGAAGTCAGGAAACGTATTACAGAACATCTGGCTCTATATACGGCGGAGCTGATGACTATACTGTTGGCCTTGCAGTGGGTGGAGGAAGTCAGGAAACGTATTACAGAACATCTGGCTCTATATACGGCGGAGCTGATGGCCATACTGTTGGCCTTGCAGTGGGTGGAGGAAGTCAGGAAACGTATTACAGAACATCTGGCTCTATATACGGCGGAGCTGATGGCCATACTGTTGGCCTTGCAGTGGGTGGAGGAAGTTAAGCCAGACAGAGTAGTTATTTGCTCTGATTCATATGCAGTGTTGATGAGTCTCTAGTCCTTTAGCTCACATAGCAGACAAGACATGTTTTATGAGGTGCTACAAACCCAGTGCAGGATTAGAGTAATGAGTATACAGATAAGATTTACTTAGGTCCCAGCCCATGTGGGGGTGGAGGAGAATGAGCCAGTTGATATACTGGCTAAACAAGCACTTAGTACTGGGGATGTTAAGGTTGTAGTTTCCATGAGCAAGGTAGAGGCAAAAAGCCTGATATGGACAGTAGTGGTGCAGAGATACTAAGGGCAGGCATTTATTTCAAATACAGAGGAAAGTCAGGGAGACGAGGACGGCAGGGTGGGACACAGCCAGTTGAATAAGACCTTAAGTGTGATAGGAAAGCATCCAACAGGAAATTGTGATTATTGCCAGGAAACCGAGACAGTTGAGCATGTATTGCTACAGTGTGGGCAGTATCAGAGGGAAAGAGAGAGGCTGAGATATCCTGTTAGGGATAGGGGGCAGTATTTACACGGCCGGATAAAAAACGTACCCGATTTAATCTGGTTATTACTACTGCCCAGAAACTAGAATATGCATATAATTATTGGCTTTGGATAGAAAACACCCTAAAGTTTCTAAAACTGTTTGAATGGTGTCTGTGAGTATAACAGAACTCATATGGCAGGCCAAAACCTGAGAAGATTCCTTACACGAAGTGGCCTGTCTGACAATTTCTTGGGCTTCTTGACTCTCTTTATTGAAAACTGAGGATCTTTGCTGTAACGTGACACTTCCTACGGCTCCCATAGGCTCTCAGAAACCGGGAAAAAGCTGAATGATGTCTTTGGAGCCCCTGGCTGAAAAACATTAGCGCATTTGGATGGTGGTCGATCAGAGTACAATGAGACTGAGGCACGTGCACGAGGCGACCCCATGTTTTTATTTTCTCTGTCTTTGAACTAAAACAACGACTCCCGGTCGGAATATTATCGCTTTTTTACGAGAAAAATGGCATAAAAATTGATTTTAAACAGCGGTTGACATGCTTCGAAGTACGGTAATGGAATATTTAGAATTTTTTTGTCACGAAACGCGTCGGGCGCGTCACCCTTCTTTACCCTTCGGATACTGTCTTGAACGCACGAACAAAACAGAGGATATTTGAACATAACTATGGATTATTTTGAACCAAACCAACATTTGTTATTGAAGTAGAAGTCCTGGGAGTGCATTCTGACGAAGAACAGCAAAGGTAATCACATTTTTCTTATAGTAAATCTGACTTTGGTGAGGGCTAAACTTGGTGGGTGTCTAAATAGCTAGCCCGTGATGGCTGGGCTATCTACTCAGAATATTGCAAAATGTGCTTTCACCGAAAAGCTATTTTAAAATTGGACATAGCGAGTGCATAAAGGAGTTCTGTATCTATAATTCTTAAAATAATTGTTATGTTTTTTGTGAACGTTTATTGTGAGTAATTTAGTAAATTCACCGGAAAGTGAAAAGCTGTTTTTTTTATATAAATATGAACTTGATTGAACAAAACATGCATGTATTGTATAAAATAATGTCCTAGGATTGTCATCTGATGAAGATCATCAAAGGTTAGTGCTGCATTTAGCTGTGGTTTGGGTTTATGTGACATTATATGCTAGCTTGAAAAATGGGTGTCTGATTATTTCTGGCTGGGTACTCTGCTGACAATCTAATGTTTTGCTTTCGTTGTAAAGCCTTTTTGAAATCGGACAGTGTGGTTAGATTAACGAGAGTCTTGTCTTTAAAATGGTGTACAATAGTCATTTGTTTGAGAAATTGAAGTAATAGCATTTCTAAGGTATTTGAATAACGCGCCACGGGATTCCACTGGCTGTTGAGTAGGTGGGACGATTTCGTCCCACCTACCCTAGAGAGGATATAGTATCAGGGAGAAGGGGATTCAGGAAATTAGTTTAAAGAGTATATTGAGTAGAACGTCATTAGACATAGTCTCAAATATTTTGTTATCTTTTTTTAAGAGCAACGGGGCTGGCAGGTGGGATTTAGATTCTCCCTGTCTCTGGCCCACACTCCAGAATGGTAATGCACCATGACATTGGATAACAACCGCCAATAAACCCCACTGAAGAAGAAGAAGATGGAGTCGTGATCTGATTTGCCGAAGGGAGTGCGGGGGAGGGCCTTGTAGGCATCTCGAAAGGGGAATTTTCTGTAGTTGAGTGTTTTTCCAGAACTTCGGTAGCGTTTTCCTCAAATTTGCTTAGTTAAAATACCCAGCTACAATAAATGCGACCTCAGGATATGTGGTTTCCAGTTTGCATAAAGTCCAGTGTAGTTCCCTGAGGGCCGTCGTGGTATCGGCTTGAGGGCTGTGACTATAGCCGAAGAGAATTCTCTTGGGAGGTAATACGGTTTGATTGTGAGGAATTCTAGGTCGGGTGAACAAAAGGACTATGTTATCACAATCACACCATAAGTAGTTAATCATGAAACATACACACCCGCGCTTCTTCTTCCGGGAGAGTTCTTTATTCCTGTCTGCGCTATGTACTGAGAACCCAGCTGGCTGTATGGATGGGGACAGTATATCCCGAGAGAGCCAGGATTCCGTGATATAGAGTATGTTACAGTCCCTGATGTCTCTCTGGAAGGAGAACCTCGCCCTGAGCTCGTCTACTTTATTCTCCAGTGACTGACCAAGAGCGAGTAATATACTCGTAAGCGGTGGATGGTGTGCACGCCTCCTGAGCCCGACTAGAAATCCACTCCAAATACCTCCTCTCCACCGGCGGCATCTTGGAGCAGCCTCTGGGACTTCAGTTCAATTGCCCTGGGGGGTACAAACAAAGGATCCAATTCGGGAAAGTCGTATTCCTGGTCGTAATGCTGGTGAGTTACCGTTGCTCTGATATCCATAAGTTGTGTCCCAGCAGTATGTAATAACACAAAAAACGTTCTGAGCTAATAATGTAAGAAATAACACACACAAAAAACTAAATACAGCAAAGTTGCTTAGGGACTAGACGTAGAGCTGCCATGTCTGTCGGCGCTTACTTAGTGACAATATACAATTGGAACCATTCAAATGCCTGCTGGCTCGTTACAACTTCAGCTTTATTAAGCACACATTGATTTTGGCCATCTGTGACTAAGAGAAAGTAGTCTTGTTTCAATTCTAAATCCATCTGAGAACATCACAGCGAGATGAGACTATGTTTGCTGTAACCGCTAGAGCCCTCAAACTCAACTCTGGACCTCGAAGCCAGTTCCACTGCATTTTTTCAATGTTCCCCTCTAATCAAGGACTGATTTAGACCTGGGACACCAGGTGTGTGTGCGATTAATTATAAGGTAGAACAGAAAACCAGCAGGCTCCGGACCTCGTAGGGTAAGAGTTGAATACCCCTGCTCTAGAGTCCCGTTTCGTATGCCATATTGTAAGTGGAGCTGTGAGGTTCACAGCCAATGGAGTTCCATCCTTTGTCTGGATAGGCCAGAAAATGTGACATGTCGCTACCTACTCAAATGAGGTGTCAGATTTCACATACTGCGGTCGGGTTCCCCTGCTCAGACATTGCGTGCATCAACCAATGGTTGCGTGCCACGTCATCGACTGTGTCATCGACTGACAGATTGCTGTAACATATGATGCGGTTAGATAAATGCGTAAAATACCTATCCTGGCATGGTAAGATCTGGGCAGAGGAACGCAACCTGTGTCTCAGATGAGAGCGGAGCAGGACAACCAGAGATGTCACAGAGCAATTCACAGAGTGCTCTGTATAGAAATATGTTGGTCAGAACTGGTCCAGAATCGCTCAAAGTCACCCAAATAGTGGACTTAATGTTTAAGAGGATTACTGTAGGCCATCAACGTCATATTGAGGCAGATTTCCATGACAGATGCCATGCAGTGTGCAGTGCACTGTCCACTCACCCACTCACTCGGAAGCTTCTGTTTTGATGAGTTCGCAAAATCAACTACACTGGACAAAAATATGAATGCAACATGTAAAGTGTTGGTCCCATCTTCCATGAGCTGAAATAAAAAATCCCAGAAATTTTCAATTCTGACATGACTTGCCCTTTTGGGTGAGGATCATAGGAGCCAGACCCCCCCCCCCCCCACCTCTCTCTCCCGCAGAGGGGGAGAGGGGTGAAGTTGGACGTTTTATGACAGTCTAAATTGCTGCCGTAACTCTCTCTCTCCCACACAATGAAAGGGAAGTAAAAAAATCCCTTCGTTACAACAGAGAGAGATTTTGTAGTACGGTGACATCCAAGGTTGCATAATGAAACAGTATTTCTGTAATCCAAATGGTTGAAAGGGTTCGTGGGTACTTAAAGAACAATCATGTTGAATTCATTACTAATTTTTCTGATGTAACTAAGGACAGTAGAACAACGTAACTGTATCTCTGACTGTGTATATTTCCCAGTGATCAGATTCACATCTAGATGTTGTGGAACTTATACGATTAAATGTGAAACTATTTGTGAGAAGATGTAATGTGATGTTAGCCTTCTAAATGAGAGAATTGTTTTTCATATGAAGTCTTAACCAGTCAGTGACCACACCCACGTGAGCACAGACATTATGTTGGTGTAATGGAACAACCTTTTTTCTGGAGTGCATAAAAGGACCCGTGATGAAATTTACATCAGACCAGTGGGACCGACAGCATGAGCTGGAAGGTACGAAATGGTTAGACGCTCTGAAACTTTCAACAGAGGAGAAGAAAATCTCTATAGACCAGATAGCATAAAGCAGTGGCCACATGGCTGAGAAATAGTTTAAAACTAAAGACCAAGCAGGCAGACAGTGTGAACCGGACGTCACGAATGATTAGACACTACAAGACCAGTACACGGACAGCGTGAGCTGAAAGGAACAAAATGGCTAGAAACTCTGAAACTTTCTCAAGTGAAGAAGATGAAGACTATACAGCTGTTTAAGTACTTTAGTCTAGTAAACGCGACTGAGAACCACCAGGTGGTACTCTGAAAGATCCATTCTATAGAACATTTCCCTATCAAACGACCATTGGTACGTCTGATGTATGCATTATAACAGAGCTACAACTACAAAAGACTTTGATCCCTGGTGAACAAACCAGAGACTTCCAGTCAAATTACTCCCCAGACGGACCGTCGATTTCAACAGAGAGACAACAAACACATACACACGTAAATGTGTACATTGCAATTCTTTCAAATGAGCGGCCGTTCATGTGCAAAGTATTCGCATTTCCATGAGCATAGTTCTCAGCTGTATGTATGTTAGTGAAGTCCTTTCCATTTTTCTCCAGCTCTTTCTTACATGCCCCTCCCTTTCCCTCTCTTTTGAATCCGCCATTTTCTGTAACAAGCCGTCATATCAGTTTAGTCCACTAGGGACTTTTCATTGCATGATGTAGTAATCAATGTGTAAGCTATTCTGTTTGTGCGTTTATGTAATTTTGTGTGATTATTTAGTTAGTTAGTAAATAAATAATTAAGCCAATGTGTATATCGCTGATTCATCACTTATGCTAGGGTTGTACAGATATCCAAGGATGTTGCGACATCCAGAATGAGACTGAAGGTAAATTAATTAATGACTGATTAATGACTGAAATGTAAGAGATCTTTATATCTTTAAGTTATTTCGGGAAACGGTAACTCGCTAAATAAACTTTTTCCGTGGTTCACCAAGATCGCTAATAAGTTAATTGTTACAAGATTAATTTAATCATTGTAGTAATTAAACATAGTTAATTGATTTGAGAAAATAATCGTCATCACCTTATTAATGACAGTAAAGACACGACAATTCTCACAAATTTCTTTCAAATTGTGTGCACAAATTTGTTTACATCCCTGTTAGTGAGAATCCATCCACTTGACAGGTGTGGCATATCAAGAGGCTGATTAAACAGCATGGTCATTACACAGGTGCACCTTGTGCATGGGACAATAAAAGGCCACTCTAAAATGTGCAGTTTTGTCCCACAACACAATGTCACAGATATGTCAAGTTTTGAGGGAGCGTGCCAATTGGCACGCTCCCTCAAAACATCAGGAATTTCCACCAGAACTGTTTCCAGATACTTTAATGTTAATTTCTGTACCATAAATCGCCTCCAATGTCGTTTTAGAGAATTTGGCAGTACGTCCAACCGGCCTCACAACCGCAGACCACATGTGACCACGCCAGCCCAGGACTTCCACATCCGCCTTCTTCACCTGCAGGATGGTCCAAGACGAGCCACCTGGACAGCTGATGAATTTGTGGGTTTGCACAATCGAAGTATTTCTGCACAAACTGTCAGAAACCATCTCATGGAAGCTCATCTGCGTGCTCATCATCCTCACCAGGGTCTTGACCTGACTGCTGTTCGGCGTCGTAACCGACTTCAGTGGGCAAATGCTCACCTTCGATGGCCACTGGTACGCTGGAGAAGTGTGCTCTTCACAGATGAATCTCACTTTCAACTGTACCGGGCAGATGGCAGACAATGTGTATGGTGGTGTGTGGTTGAGCAGTTTGCTGATGTCAACATTGTGAACAGAGTGCACCTTGGTGGCGGTGGTTATAGTATGAGCTACGGATAATGAAAACAATTGCATTTTAACTTGAAGGCACAGAAATTCCTTGACGAGATCCTGAGGCCCATTGTTGTGCTATTCATCATCCACTGCCATCACCTCATGTTTCAGCATGATAATGCATGGCCCCATGTCGCAAGGATCTGTACACAATTCCTGGAAGCTGAAAATGTCCCAATACTTCCATGGCCTGCATACTCACCAGACATGTCACCCATTGAGCATGTTTGAGATTCTCTGGATCAACGTTTACGACAGCATGTTCCAGTTTCAGCCAATATCCAGCAACTTCGCACAGCCATTAAAAATTATTGGACAACATTCCACAGGCCACAATCAACAGCCTGATCAACTCAATGCGAAGGAGATGTGTCACGCTGCATGAGGCAAATGGTGGCCACACCAGATACTGACTGATTTTCTGATCCATGCCCCTACTTAAAATGTTTTAATGTAATGTCATCATCGTAACCCTACTGACTGGGCAGACGTCAATTCACCATCTTTTCCAAGTTGGTTCAACGTAATTTCATTGAAATGACATAGAAACAACATTGATTCAACCAGTGTGTGCCCAGTGGGTAGTTGCTCTAGTCTAGTGCAATGGGCCACTGAAATATTTATATTCATTAATCAATCTTTTCTCAACCCATAGAAAACTGGATTACATTTTCATAGCTTTCTGAAGTGAGAAAGAAAACATGAACATAAGTGTTCTCATGGCAGGGGTTCTGCGATGGGTAATGACCAATCTGAATGGATTACTGCCAGAGCTCTGTAGCCAGCATGCTGTTCTGGGGCCTTTGCGCTGTAAACTAAGACGGGGTCTTATTACGAGATATCAATAGTCATATTTTGCATCTGAAATGGTACCCTATTCCCTATATAGTGCACTACTTTTGACCAGAGCTCTATGGGCCCCTGTTCAAAAGTAGTGCACTAAATAGGGAATAGGGTGCCATTTTGGGAGAGAACCTTAGTGATCCCATGAGGTCATTGATAAAAGGTCATCCCAGGTAGTGGAACGTGTGAGCTGAGATTCGGGACATACATCAGCCTTTGCCTATGGATGTGGGATGGAGGCCAGGGTTTAGCATTGATCAGATGTTGTACGATGTGATTTCATCAACGGGCGGCTGCCAAACATGTCTAGTAGCTGCAGACGTTTAGAGAGGGTGCATTTTTCCACATGACCACAGAGAGAGAGAGCGGTGGAACTGGTGTCAACAAACTGAGGAGACGTTCAACACTGTCTCAGTCAACTGTTTCAACCACAGATACATTCTGCTCTGTCGCCATGTCCATTCAGTGTGTTTACATGGGATGATGGAATGAGGGTGTGTTTAGTGCGAGAAACTGACAAGTGGCTTGTGAAGTTTAATGAAAGTCAAGATAAAACTTCCCAGTGTTTGGCTTTACCATCACCTCAGTATTATGATCATGATGCCATTGAGGATGATGGAAATATTTTGTTGTGACTGTAAACACTAACACATCTAATGTATTCACGGTGGTAAACAGCACAGCCAATATGATCCTGATAACTCTTTACCATGGAAGTCTAGCTTTCGTTACACTGTGAGTGTTTCTGCTCTGTTAGGCCACTAGTCTCATTCTGTACAGGTGTAATGATGCATGGTGACATCATTCATTGTTTTGTTTGGCTATTTGTCACTGGGCTGTATAGTGTTTCCCTAAGACTGGGATGAGACACACCACCTCACATTGGACTGGGATGAGACCCACCACCTCACATTGGACTGGGATGAGACCCACCATCTCACATTGGACTGGGATGAGACCCACCATCTCACATTGGACTGGGATGAGACCCACCACCTCACATTGGACTGGGATGAGACCCACCATCTCACATTGGACTGGGATGAGACCCACCATCTCACATTGGACTGGGATGAGACCCACCACCTCACATTGGACTGGGATGAGACCCACCTCCTCACATTGGACTGGGATGAGACCCACCACCTCACATTGGACTGGGATGAGACCCACCACCTCACATTGGACTGGGATGAGACCAATCATCTCACATTGGACTGGGATGAGACCCACCACCTCACATTGGACTGGGATGAGACCCACCACCTCACATTGGACTGGGATGGGACCCACCACCTCACATTGGACTGGGATGAGACCCACCACCTCACATTGGACTGGGATGAGACCCACCATCTCACATTGGACTGGGATGAGACCCACCACCTCACATTGGACTGGGATGAGACCCACCACCTCACATTGGACTGGGATGAGACCCACCACCTCACATTGGACTGGGATGAGACCCACCATCTCACATTGGACTGGGATGAGACCCACCACCTCACATTGGACTGGGATGAGACCCACCACCTCACATTGGACTGGGATGAGACCCACCATCTCACATTGGACTGGGATGAGACCCACCATCTCACATTGGACTGGGATGTGACCCACCACCTCACATTGGACTGGGATGAGACCCACCACCTCACATTGGACTGGGATGAGACCCACCACCTCACATTGGACTGGGATGAGACCCACCACCTCACATTGGACTGGGATGAGACCCACCACCTCACATTGGACTGGGATGAGACCCACCACCTCACATTGGACTGGGATGAGACCCACTACCTCACATTGGACTGGGATGAGACCCACCATCTCACATTGGACTGGGATGAGACCCACCACCTCACATTGTGACAGTGTTATGTGTTTTTCATCAACTACATGGACATCGGTGTGTTGCGTTGAACAATAATCATTGTGGGAAATACAGGATAGATAACGTGGCTCTACCTGCTGTGTTTCTATATAAGTCAACAGCAAGTCACTGAAACCACATACATTATGATGAATCCTTATTGGATTATATAAACATTCTCTAGTAACACCATATGTGCCGTTTTGGAAATACTTTCTGAACACAGCAAAGCTTCTCAGCTCACAATCCCTGAGCAGACACACCCACCTCTCCAGAGGTCCCTCCCCTGTCTGTGTGATTGGTTCGTTTGCAGCCCACGGCAGACAGTTTCAACCCTCCTAGAGGGCCAGAAACTCACAGAAGAGTCAATACTGGTACTGGAGGTAAAAACAGACGAGTCAGCCTGTTCTTCCAGAGCGTTGCAGTGGATTGGCCTGTTATAGTGTAGAGTTGCTGGACTCGTCAACTGTGAGGCATTTCTTATTTCCCCCTGTTTGTGGATAATGGGATTTTAACCATGTGGCAGGTAAAAAAAAAAGAGGTTACTGCTTACTTTATCTTCAGGTTTGCATATTTTCTTACACAGAAACAAGTGGTGTCTGTGTGCTGTAAGTGTTTCAGTGTCATTGTGTTGACATGTTTGGGAGCAAAATGTTGACTCAGCCTCGAGGCAGGGCGTAGTTCAACAGCTGATGTCACTCTGCTGTTCTGCACTCAGAAAATTCCATTATGGTTGAATTATGAAAGTGACATCACAGAGTGTAGAATAACACAGCGGGTTGAGGGAGGCGACAACATGGCAAAATGTTGTGATCATGTGCAATGGATTGTCTGTGATCCTCATTCTTTTGACGTGACTCATTCTAAAGCTGCGAATGTTGTGATTAGGAAAGCTGGTGTGTCAACTTCAGTGCTGATACCAATACCAAGGTTTACCACCTTGATTGTCACGAAAACATTATTTATGAGTTAGATCAATCCTAAGAAGTGTAGCCTCTTTTTTTTATCAAACATTCCATTTTCAGAATGCAGTTGGACTATCAGCATTTATTGTTGTTCAGTTCATAGAATTCTTGTCTTGCTCTCACACACGTCAATGAAAGCTATTTCTGCGTTGAGTGAAGCTCCTCTTTTTCAAAAGTGTATTACCAATAACATTGTCAGTTTGTTCCACAGTATGAGAGTTATACCAGTGCTGACAGGAAAATGAGAATATCCCGGTGTCCCAATGCCCCACCAAATGTCTTTTACTACTTAAGATAAGATAAACACAAGTGAAATATAGCAGTGTTTGCAATCTGAGTTGCCTGTCTAGCTTCAAAGCAGTACTATTGTAACAAAATATTGCCTGTAGTTTTAGAACAGAGCTTATCTGTGTACTTCCTTTTGACTTTATAAGTGTAAAATGGAGACTTGATGGAGCCTGGGGTTTCCTTGATTAATTAGTAACTAACTATCTCCCAGTGGAACAGAGGAATGCCTGACTTTTCTCTGTATTCACTCTTAGATCACATGTATCCCCATGGAAACCGTGTCAGTGTGTGAATGATTTGTTTAGGTTGATTGTAGCCTAGTTGTTGAAAGAGGTCAACAAGGAAAGGTACAGGTGAATAATGACTTTGGGAGTCTACATCCGTAACGTTTTGTTTGACACTAATATAGATCAGTATTATGGCAGTCTGTGTGCATAGTGCATGATTTATCATCAGTTTAAATAGTCCAATTTGTCAGGGATTGTCAGTGTCATGCGGTTTCCATGTCAGCCACTAGGTGTCCCTCTCTTACCTCTGTTTTGTAGTGGCTAAAATGCCCATCAATTTATATGTGGTAATCTGAAATCACTATGCAGCAATATAAACTGTACACTTTATGTATAAGAATTACAAAATATGTACTTTGTTAATCCATACATTTTTAAAGTAATTTCAATGATGCATAATAAACCCTCATTTTAATCCAGTGAGTACTTTGTACAGTATTTTGGGATCAAGGGAGAACATTAGATTATATTTTAATCATACGATTGGAATACGAGATTAGTGCAATCCAACTGCAACCAATTCTGTTATCATGAAATCTATGCTGGGCCAGGGCTTTGCTGGAAAATAATGAGTCTGGGGGGGATTCAGTGAAAGTTCATGTGGTCATGGAAAGAAAACGCTATTTTCCTGCTGATGCCACCTGCCAAGCCGCAGAGAGGAAATGGGAGAGTTTGGCTGTTCTGATAACTGACCAGGATGACCTATGACCTACAGAAAGACTGGCCCTGCCAGCAGAAGGCGTAGCTAACAGACCCTCTGTTCTAAAGCTGCTTGACTGCTTGGCTGGCTAAAGGCTAACTGGCAATGGTTCAATCCAACTAGTGGCCTCTGTTTCCAATTTCTTATCTATGGTCAAATCCACATTGGATTGTCTCTCTCAACTGCACACAAACTCCTTTGCAGTGTATCTCCTTCAGCTGGTTGCATTTCGTAACTGTAATATTGTATTTTTACATGTACACTCCTTACTGTAGGCTATTGTTTATTGGCACACATTGTAATCAAAATCCCTCATCAAGACATCAATACTAAACAAATGAAATACCTATTGTCATGTCACAGTCAATACATATGTAGAATCTTAATTTGATCACTCTTTTGCTGCTGAAAAATGTCCTGCACAGCAGGATATGCCAACTTGTAGTGTATTCAGGGTTTAAAAAAGGCCTCTAAAGTTTGAGATTTCACATTGAAATGTCAGACTTGATGTCAGCCTTGACAGGAGGGGGCTGTTGGACCGCTCTATTGAACCAGCTGCTTTAGGGGGCAGAGCCAGGCCACACAAGTGCTTTAGGGAGAGCCAGGCCACACATTGGTCACAGATACGCCACAAAAACAGGATTACAGATAAACATGTATGGTATCTGCCCCGGGAAAAAGAGCAAGTTCTCTCTCTCTCTAATGATGAATACATGGATAAAGGCCGTCATTAGAGATGATCAAATAGCGTGGCAAAGCTGATTAGAAAGAGCTTGAGTTGAGAGAAAAAACAATCCAAGTATGACTCTCGTTTAAAAGAAATCTATTTAGTTATACAGATGTAGGATCTTAATTTGATCACTCTTCTGCTGCTGAGAATTTGCATGCATAGCAGGAAATGCAAAGTTGTAGTGTATTCAAGGTTTAAAAAGGTTCTAAAGTTTTGTAATTTTACTGCTGTAGCAAACTGACTCAAATTAAAATCCTACATCTGTAAGCTCTAATAGAAGCTCTAATATTCAAATTCAGTTTCACGGAAGCACCATATTGCTTAGTAGAGTACTAATGCTTGATTTGTGCATATATCCCAACTGGAAAACCTGTCAGTGCCCACATGCAGAGAACCTTATCCCTGTCTACTGTTTCTCTGGTAGTTCAGCAATTACACCACCATGCATGCCTGGGCCCTGGGGATAAACAATTTACACTTCATCCTATTATTAAGCTTATATTATCGGCTTTCCTGTACTTAATCTTGCCCGGTCTGCTGAAACTAGATGTCGGGGATTTAACAACCTTTATGACAACAGCTCTGTGGGTCTCTTTTTAGGCTGGTGGTGTCTAGATGTGGTTACTCATTAGACAGTGTTAGTTGGCTTTTTAAAAGTGGTGTTTCTCTCTCTCTCTCATGCCACATGAATGCACAGTCCTATTGGCTATTGATTGTGAGTCTTGTGCCAACCAATGACTGTAGGTGACAAACCCCCCCGGGTTGGTTGTAGAGCCTGTCCCAGCCCCATTGGAAAGTTCACATTTTTCCATTGCTGGCAGTGGGCTGGCTTCAAGGCAATTGATCATTCAGATCTACCCATGCATTTACTAATCCAAGTTAATGCAGCATGCTTTTTGTGTATGATGAGACTGCTGACTCAGTGTTATATTTCTCATAGATAAGCACATTTTTTCAATTTAACTAGACAAGACAGTTAAGAACAAATTGTTATTTACAATGACGGCACACCCCGGCCAAACCCTAACCCAGATGACGCTGGGCCAATTGTGTGCCGCCTCATGGGACTCCCAATCACAGCCAAATGTGATACAGCCTGGAATCGAACCAGGGACTGTAGTGGCATCTCTTGCACTGAGATGCAGTGCCTTAAACCGCTGCGCCACTCCAGAGCATGCCATAAATTTATTTTGTATTATGCATGAATGTTGCATACTTGTGGCCAATGCACGTATGAAACTATTCCTAGAGGACTTTGTGTATAACAAAACATTATTTTTAAATAGCAGGCATGTGTTAGGCTACTATAGGAGTAGAAAGAAACTAGGACCATGTTTTTAGGAACCTCTGGGTCCCGGGTGTGTGAAGATGAACCTCACTCTTCTCCACTGAAGCACACTGACACTAAAATGCACCAGTACACTACCTAACAGTACAGTACACTACAGTACAGTACAGTACCATACACTACATTACACAACAGTACATTACACTACACTACAATACACAACAGTACAGCACACAGTACATTACAGTACAGTACAGTACACTACCTAACAGTACAGTACACTATAGTACAGTACAGTACAGTACCATACACTACATTACACAACAGTACATTACACTACACTACAATACACAACAGTACAGCACACAGTACATTACATTACAGTACTTTGCACTACAGTACAATACAGTACAGTACACTACATTACACTGCAATACACTGCAGTACTGTACAGTACACTACTGTACACTACCGCACACTACATTACACTACCGTACTTTACACTACGGTACAGTACAGCACACTACACTACATTACACTGCAATACACAACAGTACACTACACTACAGTATACTAGACTACAGTACAGTACAGCAGCAATTACTGCACAGCTGGAGGCCTCACAGGAAATCAGACAGGGGAATCCCATTGACATTCCGATGCCATCTCCAACACCATATGTTACACACTGGAACAGATTAACACAGGGTTTATCATGAACACACTGGAACAGATTAACACAGGGTTTATCATGAACACACTGGAACAGATTAACACAGGGTTTATCATGAACACACTGGAACAGATTAACACAGGGTTTATCATGAACACACTGGAACAGATTAACACAGGGTTTATCATGAATACACTGGAACAGATTAACACAGGGTTTATCATGAACACACTGGAACAGATTAACACAGGGTTTTTCATGAACACACTGGAACAGTTTAACACAGGGTTTATCATGAACACACTGGAACAGATTAACACAGGGTTTATCATGAACACACTGGAACAGATTAACACAGGGTTTATCATGAACACACTGGAACAGATTAACACAGGGTTTCTCATGAACACACTGGAACAGATTAACACAGGATTTATCATGAACACACTGGAACAGATTAACACAGGATTTATCATGAACACACTGGAACAGATTAACACAGGGTTTATCATGAACACACTGGAACAGATTAACATAGGGTTTATCATGAACACACTGGAACAGATTAACACAGGGTTTATCATGAACACACTGGAACAGATTAACACAGGGTTTATCATCAACACACTGGAACAGATTAACACAGGGTTTATCATGAACACACTGGAACAGATTAACACAGGGTTTATCATGAACACACTGGAACAGATTAACACAGGATTTATCATGAACACACTGGAACAGATTAACACAGGGTTTATCATGAACACACTGGAACAGATTAACACAGGGTTTATCATGAACACACTGGAACAGATTAACATAGGGTTTATCATGAACACACTGGAACAGATTAACACAGGGTTTATCATGAACACACTGGAACAGATTAACACAGGGTTTATCATCAACACACTGGAACAGATTAACACAGGGTTTATCATGAACACACTGGAACAGATTAACACAGGGTTTATCATCAACACACTGGAACAGATTAACACAGGGTTTATCATGAACACACTGGAACAGATTAACACAGGGTTTATCATGAACACACTGGAACAGATTAACACAGGGTTTATCATGAACACACTGGAACAGATTAACACAGGGTTTATCATGAATACACTGGAACAGATTAACACAGGGTTTATCATGAATACACTGGAACAGATTAACACAGGGTTTATCATCAACACACAGGAACAGATTAACACAGGGTTTATCATGAACACACTGGAACAGATTAACACAGGGTTTATCATGAACACACTGGAACAGATTAACACAGGATTTATCATGAACACACTGGAACAGATTAACACAGGGTTTATCATGAACACACTGGAACAGATTAACACAGGGTTTATCATGAACACACTGGAACAGATTAACACAGGGTTTATCATCAACACACAGGAACAGATTAACACAGGGTTTATCATGAACACACTGGAACAGATTAACACAGGGTTTATCATGAACACACTGGAACAGATTAACACAGGGTTTATCATGAACACACTGGAACAGATTAACACAGGGTTTATCATCAACACACTGGAACAGATTAACACAGGGTTTATCATGAACACACTGGAACAGATTAACACAGGGTTTATCATGAACACACTGGAACAGATTAACACAGGGTTTATCATCAACACACAGGAACAGATTAACACAGGGTTTATCATGAACACACTGGAACAGATTAACACAGGGTTTATCATCAACACACTGGAACAGATTAACACAGGGTTTATCATGAATACACTGGAACAGATTAACACAGGGTTTATCATGAACACACTGGAACAGATTAACACAGGGTTTATCATGAACACACTGGAACAGATTAACACAGGGTTTATCATCAACACACTGGAACAGATTAACACAGGGTTTATCATGAACACACTGGAACAGATTAACACAGGGTTTATCATCAACACACTGGAACAGATTAACACAGGGTTTATCATGAATACACTGGAACAGATTAACACAGGGTTTATCATGAACACACTGGAACAGATTAACACAGGGTTTATCATGAACACACTGGAACAGATTAACACAGGGTTTATCATGAATACACTGGAACAGATTAACACAGGGTTTATCATGAATACACTGGAACAGATTAACACAGGGTTTATCATGAACACACTGGGAAGTTTTATGTGGTGGAGAGAAATTTTTTCAGATTTTACTAGTCTTGCGGAGGGGTCTAGAAATGGAATGGTTTCACTTTGAAACAGCAAGCCTTACCTTTTGTCATTGTCTTTTGTAATCTAATGATGATTTTGTGAAACTTTGTATGCTTACTGCCTCAACCCAGTGAGACATTTGAGAAACACTGACGTTTTGAGCAGGGAGAAAGAGTTCAGATTGGGATGTGATCCCTGTGTTCCAGGTCAGCTTGTTGTTTGGGAGCAGAGGGAATCAGAGGCCCCTGTCCCTGCTCCAATCTCAACCCATCCCCTGTGTGTGTCTCTGTGTGTGTGCGCACATAAGTGTGCGTGCCTGCGTTCCTGCGTGCATGTGTATTTGTGTGCATGTGTGTCGTCAGCCTTTCTCAGCTTTTAATCCCTGGTGACAGAGCTAAGAACAGTTCCACCACACAGGGCAGCATTGTGCCGCTAGAGAGGCAGAGGAGACGGTCACAGAGGGAAACTGATCCTGACGCTCTCCTCTCTGTCTCCTCTCTGGTTTACAGCTCAGAGGGCAGGGATCAGAGGACAGAGGACACTGACCTGCCTGTCCTGTGTGAGGGCCAGAGTTACACTGACTAGGCCTACCCCTGGGGTCCTGGAGAACTCCGTCTCTGCTTATGTCCTGCCTCTCTCTCTCTCTCTCTCTCTCTATCTCTCTCTCTCTGTCACGCTCTCTCTCTCTCTCTGTCACTCTCTCTCTCTCTCTCTCTCTCTCTCTCTCTGTCTCTCTTTTATTCTCTACTCTCTCTCTCTCTCTCTCTCTCTGCCTGTATTTCCAGTGATTGCTGGCCAGCTCTCCTACTGTAGGTGGAGCTGTCTGTCCTGGAGTTGTGGGGCAGGTCTTCCTGTTGTGCTGGCTACCTTTTGCTCTCTGTCTCTGGTTCCTGGTTAATGACAGCCGTGCTCCGGTACAGCAGGATTACTGCCTTACGAAGACTTTTGTCATCTGGATGCTCCACCGTCTGTTACTGCATACCGCCACCTCCTCGTTACGGGAGGTTTCCTTTGATGTCCTTTAATATGTTTTCATGATTTTGGTCAGAAGTTTTCCCCTCAACCGAAATGTCTCTGCAGTGCAAAGCGGGACGAAATCCATCGGTGGGTAAAGTAAACTGTGTGTGAATGGAAAACTTTCAAGGGAGGTGGAGTAAGGTGTAGTTGATGTGGAGCACTCTCCTCTGGCTTTCTGCCACAGTATACTTTGACAGGGTTTCAGTGTAACTCTAGGGCATTTGTAAGTTTGAATGATGACATCAAGGCTGGGACATTTGTCTTTATGTACAGTATTTGCACTTCACGCAAAGCTCTTTGATCTTTTTTGAATATTTATGAACTATTATTTGTCTTCACTGAACGGAGACTTAATCATTTGCCAGGGATGTTCAGTCACACATAGAAGTTTATTTGCATGCTACTGTTGTATTGTAATTTGCTTTGAGGAAATATACCGAAACATTCAGACGTACACTCTTAGGAAAAAGGGTTCGAAAGGGTTCTGAGGCTGTCCCCACATGAGAACCCTTTTTGATTCCAGGTAGAACTCTTTTGGGTTCCATGTAGAACCCTCTGTGGAAAGGGTTCCACATGGAACCCAAAAGGGTTTTTATCTGGAACCAAGAGGGTTCTACCTGGTACCAAAAGGGGTTCTTCAAAGGGTTCTCCTATGAGGGCGGCGCAGAACCCTTTTTTTGGTACACCTTTTTATCCGAATATTTTTGTATATTTCCTCAAAGCAAATTACAATACAACAGTAGCATTAAAATAAACTGCCATGTGTGATTGAACACCCCTGGCAAATGACTAAGTCTCCGTTCAGTGAAGACAAATAATAGTTCATAAATATTGTTCTAGATATACTGTAGCACCTTTTCTTTCTAAGAGTGTACATGTCAGTCGAGTTGTGTTTGTTTTGTGTAATACTTACCCACACTATGAGTGGCGCAGCGGTCGAAGGGACTATATCTCAGTGCACGAGGCGTCACTACAGACCCTGGTTCCATTCCAGGCTGTATAACAGCGGTCTGAGGCACTACATCTCAGTGCTAGAGGCGTCACTACAGACCCTGGTTCCATTCCAGGCTGTATCACAATTGTCCGTGATTGGGAGTCCCATAGGGCGGCGCACAATTGGCCCGCGTCGTTCGGGTTTGGCCGGGGCTAGGCTGTCATTGTAAATAAGAATTTGTTCTTTACTGACTTGCCTAGTTAAAAATAATAAAATCAGATTTAAAAAAGGATGACAGACAGACATGTCAGGACAGTGATCTTGTGTGGATTAGAAGAAACTTCTAATTCTACTACTATTCTTAGTAGACATGAGCACTAATCTACTTTGTAAGTAATCTTACTGTTGAAATTTTATAACTTCCATTTCACCAGATTAATTCACTTCAGTGTACAAACAATCAAAATGTTATATTGTGTGCACTGTGCATTTTAAGATGGATCATTTAACATTGCATTAAGAATAGACTCTAGTTTTTTTGTGTGGAGGAAACCATAAACCATAATAATATTTGAGTGTATTTCTGGCAACTGCTATATAGTAACCTATACCGTATGTTTTCTTAGTACTGACATCACGTTTGAACATTGGACACGCTAATTCTACCCTCCTTCGCTTGACTTGGCTCATCATACTTGGATAACAGAGAGGTTTTTGTTAAAACAAACTCCATGTCTGAGACAAAGCACCAACAGTAGCACAACAAAGCCCCACAGATGAATTCATATTGTCTACATCACAGACATGTGAGACGAGTGCAACAATTGTATCTTCCAGTAGGTTAACTGAGTGTCTCTGTGGATTTGAACAGAACAGGGGGAGGGAACAAACTCGTCCTTAGCTATAGCTCTCTGCGAGTTTCTGTGTCCTCAACTTCAAAGACCACTTTTGCCCGGCTGGCCTGATAATGAGCTTTTGCCTTCTTTCACACATAATGAGTGGAGGTAGAGTTCACACAGGGAGACGCGACGGGCACAGCGCATCCACTCGCAGCTGGGGTGTCTGACTGGCCTGGAACAAAGGCTCTGTGTCCGTCAGGCCAGTCACAGTAAGGAGTTCCAGCCGTGAACAGGCAGGGACTTCTGCTTCAGTGAGCTGTCTGGCTTCACTGCCCTGGGCTAGCTAGCCTAGCCAAGCCTCTCCATAGACATGGGCCACTTGACGAAAATGACTCATTTATGGTGTTTCCAGAGCTTTATCATCAAAACAACTCAAAGCTCTTATAAAATATGCAGCGTTTCTTTATTTTTCCCAATTTCGGTCTTTTTACGTTTGGCTGTTGCATCACAGGAAATATGGACAGATGTGCCTCCCTATAAAATATGTAGGAATTAGTTCTAGGGAACTCAATATTCACATGGATTTCTTTACTTTTTACCAAACAAGTTTCATTTCGATTGAGCTTTAATTTATATTTCTGTAAGGGGTTTAGAATACACTGAAACTCAATTTAGAAGTGTCTGCATTTCATGCAATACCCCTGATGAAGATATCAGAGATGTGTTATCCAATACCTGCTATTTATTCCTCTACTACACCAAGTAATCTCCAATTTTCTTTAGATTAGGAATGTGGTCAGACTACTCATTAATTTCTATTCTGGGAAAGTTGACAACCCCCTACTGTTTAACCCTTTTGAACCCCTTGCTTCTCTCTCTTTCTCTCTCTCGATCTCTCCCATTCTCCCATTCTCTAATGATGAAGTCCATGTCATCCCTACAGATAGCTGATCAGCTTCCCTGGATTTCGCTGACGACATCGCTTTGTTGTGTGTGAAGATGGAAACACTGGAGTCGGAGCTGACCTGCCCAATCTGTCTGGAGCTCTTCGAGGACCCCTTGCTCTTGCCCTGCGCTCACAGCCTGTGCTTCAACTGTGCCCACCGCATCCTGATCTCCCACTGCAGCCCCAACGAGCCTGTGCAGTCCATCAGCGCCTTCCAGTGCCCAACCTGTCGCTATGCCATCACCCTCAACCAGAGGGGCCTAGAGGGACTGAAGCGTAACGTCACTTTGCAGAACATCATCGACCGCTTCCAGAAGGCTTCCGTGAGCGGGCCCAACTCCCCCAGCGAGACTCGCCGTGAGCGGGTCGCCCCGGACGGCACGGCCATGACCTCCCCCAGCGAGACGGTGCAGTGCCAGTTCTGTGAGCAAGACCCTCCCCAGGATGCCATCAAGACCTGTGTCACCTGTGAGGTGTCCTACTGCGACGAATGCTTGAAGGCCACCCACCCCAATAAGAAGCCCTTCACCAGCCACCGTCTGATCGAGCCCATGCCGGACTGCCACATCAGGGGACTCATGTGTCTGGAGCACGAGGACGAGAAGGTGAACATGTACTGTGTCACAGATGAACAGTTGATCTGTGCCTTGTGCAAACTGGTCGGTCGGCATCGGGACCATCAAGTAGCCGCCCTCAGCGACCGCTATGAGAAACTCAAGGTAAGAGATGCTCTGTGCTGTACTATGCTATACTGTACACAGCTTCAGGAATGTTTGGGGAGTATGGGAAGTTAATGACTGACTGTGAAGAGCTCACTATGTGCAATAATTTGTGTCCACTGAGTGGAATAAATGGTGGTATTAAAAATCTTATTTGATTCAAATCAAGCAAAAACATTTGGGTATATTAGATAAACAATATTGTGCCTGAATTGGCTGACACATCCGATTTAATATCTGACCTTTCTTTTTTTGTTTTGTTGAGATTCACCACA
The DNA here is from genome assembly GCF_901001165.1 of Salmo trutta. NCBI lineage: Eukaryota > Metazoa > Chordata > Actinopteri > Salmoniformes > Salmonidae > Salmo > Salmo trutta. The sequence goes on from NC_042980.1 coordinate 43,255,286, forward strand.
CACATTTTCAGAGATGCAATTAATAATGTGATTGCTAATTGTGTTGTTTTCCAAATGTTGCCTGATCCTAAAAATCTATGTGACATACTGCAGAGTGAAAAAACCTGTTGTTCCACAATTCATAGAGGCATCATGACAAGGGCATTTTAAGATTAAAAATTCAGGTAGGATCCAATATTTCAATAAATAGTCTATATCCTATTAATATCCTCTGCTAACCAACGAGGAATGTTTCCTCAGACCCATGGGTAAATCAGGAGTCATTGTGGTTGGAAACAGTGTAGCACAAGAGAGCAATACAATCAGGTAAACTCACAGTTATACGCTTTGTGTTATACTGTATCCCTGGCCCTCTTGGCTTACGAAACGTCAATACAAAGCTAACAGTATTAGAAACATGTGAAATGGAATTCCCCATTCAGTCAGATTTCCCCAGTAATGCAGCAGCAGTAAACTCATGTGAGGTCTGTTAATATTTCAAAGAGCAAGAGCTTTGGGAACAAGGAGTGATCACACACCATGACACTTTCTTTTAGCGGCTTAAATATAACATTTTGCCACAAAATTACAACCAATAAATAAAGATTGCTTCCAGGGTTTCAGGTTAAGTTGAACTAACCTCTTTTCCTCCATGTGTCCATATTAATATGGTATCATGAGAGGCTCTTAGCTGGAACACACAAAAAGGTGGCCACGCATTCCTTGCACTTAAGACTTGAATGAGCTCCTGTCAAAGCACTGACGTTTGGGCTTTGTGTGCTAGTATTTTGCCAACACGCCATGGGACACGATCATGGCTCCAGAAACCTCATGGGAGCGATTAATGCTTTATTAGCAGGCAGAACCATGCGGCTGTGTGTTATAGTTAGCCTTTCACATGGAAATGTACCCTCACATTTGACAAGTTCTATCAACAGACACGGCAAATAGGGCTGTGATGTCAGTAGACCTTAACCCCTATACATTCTGTTGAACAACATGTATTGAAGTATTTTATCAATAAATTCATATATTTTTTTTTGTATTTACAGTAGCAATATCTATTATCGTTTGTTTTTTTTTACAGTTGATTGATAGCCAATTGATGTTTTATTTGAATGAGGCAGTGTTTAGCCAATTACTTTATTAAAGGAGAAGTCAGTGTAATAATGTAATAATGTGTCTAGATGAAGGGTTTCTAGGGTCCACATGGACACATGGACAAATGGTACACTATTTATGCATGAATCACAAAAATACATTTTGCATTACATAGTACACGCGGACTACTTTTTGCTCGGCCTTTCACCAAAAACAAAGAGAATGCCAAGCTTGGTCCCAGAATCTCAGTGAAACTGAGATGTGGTAATCTTAGATTGCAACACTATGGCGATCGAGGTCAGAGCATCAGCGTTAACCGGTGTTTCCTTTGTTTGATCATGCTGTCATTGTGCAGAGAACTCCAGGCTGCTATCTCAGTGAGAGGAGTGAACAGGAGGAAGCAGACCAGGAGATATCTACGGTATCTACAGTATTAATCCAACTCCACATTCAGGGACAGGTCTACTAAGAGTTAACAGCTGTTATTTTCAATGGGGAATTAAACCTACAGACTAAACAATACCAATAAGTTATATCAAGGTAAAATAAAAAATAAAATAAAAATTGGGCTCTTTTATTCTCCTCTGAAAATAACAGGAGAATATTTTGCACAGGTGCAAATGCTCTGTAAACCTGACCCGTAGAATATAGTCCACATTTTACTATGGGTGTCTTCATGGCCTCTATGTGATATCTGCTTTGTTTATGTAACGAGTAGTGCCTTACAGTATATATACATTATAAAGATAATGTATGTACTCTGGAGCATAGTTTACCATCAGGTTTTTACATAACCCCCCCAGGGAGATTACTACTTAAATACATACTGTATTTGATTCTATGCAAAGTTATCCATTTGGAAAAAGTGCACATTAGTTCCACAATAGATAAAAGATTTACATATTTATCATAACCGAGGAGATTGTGGATAATGACAAGCCCCTCCTTCCTGTTGTTCTGTATTTGACTGATGTCACTTATGGCTCCTGAGTGGCGCAACGGTCTGAGGCACTACATCTCAGTGCTAGAGGCGTCACTACAGACACCCTGGTTCAATTCCAGGCTGTATCACAACCGGCCATGATTGGGAATCCCACAGGGTGGCACACAATTTGCCCAGCGTCGTCCGGGTTAGGGTTTGGCCGGTGTAGGCCGTCATTGTAAAATAAGAATGTGTTCTTAACTGACTTGCCTAGTTAAATAAAGGATTAATAAAAAGGAAGAGTGGCAGACTTAATGCACTTGAACTCTGCATTTCTGATATTTCTTGCCAGTTGTAAGATACACTACCTACTAGGTGGTCACGTTTTTTTCAGCACAAATCCTACATTATATCTGATTACAACGTCCGTGGCCATGTCAACTCCTTCATTCTTCAGATACAAATGAATGAAGTTATTCTGAGCATGACAGTAAACGTCAGAACTAACCAACAAATCCAGAACTGGTGCTCATTAGTCTTTATCCAGATGTTAATACCCTTGTCTTGTGTGGGATTACTTTTTGTCTGTTTGTAATTCCCCCCTGACCTCTGTGCCAAGGTATTGTCATACTGTGTCCCTGAGTCAGTCTATAGTACTAGAATGACCAGGTTTTACGGGTTGTTTGTTTTAGTCTACAAGGATTCCTTTTTTTGTGGTTGCAGCATTTTCCTTTGTGCTCCCTCGCTTTCACATGGGGCTATTGTCTTGACTTTTTAAATATTTCTTTTAACAAAAATGATTAGTCACCCCGCTTCACCTTTTTGAATTTAAGCGTATAAAATATATAACAGCCAAAGTACAAAATAACCTAAATAAATCATGTTAACAGAGACTTTCTGAAAAGACAAAGATATTTAATTTATATGAAGATGCAGCCATAGACCTCACTGCAAAAAGGCAGCGTTGCTAAATGAATTGCACTTAGCATGCTCCAAGTCTTGACAAGCTGGACTACAGTATGCCGATGTTACCCACTGCGAAGCCACATCTTAGCCCTATTCATTTACATCCCAGAAGGAACATGCAATGTAGTGCTCTCTGGCTAATGTAGAAGGAACGCAAATCATAGACGTAACAGAAGTATTTAGATACCTGTACATGTCTGAAATCTCTTATGTTAGGCAAAATAAAGTGAGAAAGAGAGGGGAGGGGGTAAAAATATTTCCAATTTTATTGGTTCTAGAGTTAGAAGAATCAAATAAATTGTATTTGTCACAAGCCCTTAATCAACAATGCTTTAAGAAGTTAAAAGTATCATTATTGGTTCTAGAGTTAGAAGGATCATTATTGGTTCTAGTTAAAAGTATCATTATTGGTTCTAGAGTTAGAAGGATCATTATTGGTTCTAGTTAGAAGGATCATTATTGGTTCTAGTTAAAAGTATCATTATTGGTTCTAGAGTTAGAAGGAACATTATTGGTTCTAGTTAAAAGTATCATTATTGGTTCTAGACTTAGAAGGAACAGTATGTGTTATGGTTCAAGTTCCAATGGTTCTACATTGTTTCTTCACGTTCATCTGACATGTTTTTCATCTTCATGACATATTTTTCAAATTAATTTCCTCTATACTATAATGATAAATTATACAACTGTGTGCCTCAACTATAGTACATTGAAATGCTCTTAGTGTTTAGACAGTTCCCTGCGATGGATTTCTATTTTCCTAAATCAATTCAGACATGATGAGAGGAAGGAATAGCGGCTTCCTCTGGATGAGGAATGCTTTTGGTCCCATACCTTTGGTTTTGGCTTGCTCAGTCTCTCTTCCTTCCTGACAAAAACCTGACCAGTCAGGTCACTGTCTGTGTTTCGAAACTGTTCTGCCAACTTTTCTGTCATTTTACCACCTGATCTCAGGACAGTGTTAGTTCTGACTGTGCCGATTGTAAAAAGGCAGATGATAGCCTGGCATATGATATCAGCAGTCCACTATTTCCAGATGTTAGAAACAAAGCAGAACTCTGTAAATATATGACAAAAGAGAGCATTTCTCGGAAAGAGTGTCACACCTTACATTCACATGCAAAACAATGAAATTCACAATTTAGATGACCTGCCAGTGACAACGATTACAGTGCATCAATGCTCAAAAGGCTGAAGGAAGTAACAGAGAAATGGAGTTGGAAGAGTTATATTGTCTGGGCTTTCAGTCTGTCTTTCAGTGTTGGACAGGGAGGTTCTTGGCAGGGCGGGTTATATTGTCTGGGCTTTCAGTCTGTCTTTCAGTGTTGGACAGGGAGGTTCTTGGCAGGGCGGGTTATATAGTCTGGGCTTTCAGTCTGTCTTTCAGTGTTGGACAGGGAGGTTCTTGGCAGGGCGGGTTATATAGTCTGGGCTTTCAGTCTGTCTTTCAGTGTTGGACAGGGAGGTTCTTGGCAGGGCGGGTTATATTGTCTGGGCTTTCAGTCTGTCTTTCAGTGTTGGACAGGGAGGTTCTTGGCAGGGCGGGTTATATTGTCTGGGCTTTCAGTCTGTCTTTCAGTGTTGGACAGGGAGGTTCTTGGCAGGGCGGGTTATATTGTCTGGGCTTTCAGTCTGTCTTTCAGTGTTGGACAGGGAGGTTCTTGGCAGGGCGGGTTATATTGTCTGGGCTTTCAGTCTGTCTTTCAGTGTTGGACAGGGAGGTTCTTGGCAGGGCGGGTTATATTGTCTGGGCTTTCAGTCTGTCTTTCAGTGTTGGACAGGGAGGTTCTTGGCAGGGCGGGTTATATAGTCTGGGCTTTCAGTCTGTCTTTCAGTGTTGGACAGGGAGGTTCTTGGCAGAGCGGGTTATATAGTCTGGGCTTTCAGTCTGTCTTTCAGTGTTGGACAGGGAGGTTCTTGGCAGAGTGGGTTATATAGTCTGGGCTTTCAGTCTGTCTTTCAGTGTTGGACAGGGAGGTTCTTGGCAGGGCGGGTTATATTGTCTGGGCTTTCAGTCTGTCTTTCAGTGTTGGACAGGGATGTTCTTGGCAGAGTGGGTTATATAGTCTGGGCTTTCAGTCTGTCTTTCAGTGTTGGACAGGGAGGTTCTTGGCAGAGCGGGTTATATAGTCTGGGCCTGCTGTCTGTCTTTCAGTGTTGGACAGGGAGGTTCTTGGTAGAGTGGGTTATATAGTCTGGGCCTGCTGTCTGTCTTTCAGTGTTGGACATTGAGGTTCTTCAGGGACCCAAGCACTTTCAAATGAATGGCACAGGATAAATCATCTCTGAGAGGAAGTGGATGCTTTATCTTCTGTTGGGAGTTGAAATGCCAACTGGCATGCCCCCCTAACTGTCAAACATTTATGGAAGAGAGACAGGCGAGACGGGGAGATACCCTATTTACATAAAAGCAATGTTATTTTGACCTGGAAACAGTATTAACCAACCATAACTATTCCCTTTATGACTCCTTATGTTATCACATTATGTTTTCATCACCAAGTCAATTAGTTCAAGTGCATTATACAACTAGACGTGCAAACATACTACTAGACATACTGCTGTATAAAATAAATATATTTTTCAGCCGATTAAATTATCATAATGAGTCCAGTTAAACTTTATGAACTGCATTGCAGCCTTTATCATGGAGTTATGGGCTGTTTCTGTGAGGCTGCATCAGCTGTTCTCCAGCCAGGGCTCTATGGATCTCCAGGCACCTTCCATCCATCCATCCATCCACAGCAGGCAGCACAAAGCTATTATATTGCTTTCATCACCTCTGCTTGGATATAAATAAATAATTTTGGTGAGAGCAGTTTAATTAAAAAAAATAACAAAAATGCTATTTCTGTGCACGCTGACGGCTGATGCACAGAGCCTAATGAAATGGCAATGTGAAAAGGCCGACCTGAGAGAGCTTCCCAACTTTAGCTAAACAGTGACTTCACAGACACCTTCAGTTCTCCAAAGTTCTCTGTTTACTAAATTCTTCAATTTTTTTCATCATACTGTGCTGTACAGTGCATTCTGAAAGAATTCGGACCCCTTGACTTTTTCCACATTTTATTACGTTACAGCCATATTCTAAAATGGATTAAATATATTTTTTTCCTCATCAATCTAAACACAATAACCCATAATGAAAAAGCAAAAACAGGTTTTTAGAAATGTTTACAAACATACAAAAAATAAAAAACTGAAATATTACATTTACATAAGTATTCAGACCCTTTACTCAGTACTTTGTTGAAGCACCTTTGTCAGCGATTACAGCCATGAGTCTTCTTGGGTATGACGCTACAAGCTTGGCACACCTGTATTTGGGGAGTTTCTCCCATTCTTCTCTGCAGATCCTTTCAACGTCTGTAAGGTTGGATGGGGAGCGTCGCTGCATAGCTATTTTCAGGTCTCTCCAGAGATGTTCGATCAGGTACATGTCCGGGCTCTGGATGGGCCACTCAAGGACATTCAGAGACTTGTCCCGAAGCCACTCCTGCATTGTCTTGGCTGCGTGCTTAGGGTCATTGTCCTGTTGGAAGGTCGCCCCAGTTTGAGATCCTAAGCGCTCTGGAGCAGGTTTTCATCAAGGATCTCTCTGTACTTTGCTCCGTTCATCTTTCCCTTGATTATGACTAGACTCCCAGTCCCTGCCACTGAAAAACATCCCCACAGCATGATGCTGCCACCCCCATGCTTCACCGTAGGGATGGTGCCAGGTTTCCTCCAGATGTGACGCTTGGCATTCAGGCCAAAGAGTTCAATCTTGGTTTCACCAGACCAGAGAATGTTGTTTATCATGCTCTGAGAATCCTTTAGGTGCCTTTTGGCAAACTCGAAGTGGGCTGTCATGTGCCTTTTACTGAGGAGTGGCTTCCGTCTGGCCACTCTACCATAAGGGCCAGATTGGTGGAGTGCTGCAGATGGTTGTCCTTCTGGAAGGTTCTCCCATCTCCACAGAGGAATTCAGGAGCTCTGTCAGAGTGACCATCGGGATCTTGGTCACCTCCCAGACCATGGCCCTTCTACCCCGATTGATCAGTTTGGCCGGACGGCCAGCTCTAAGAAGAAGCTTGGTGGTTCCAAACTTCTTCCATTTAAGAATGATGGAGGCCACTGTGTTCTTGGGGACCTTCAATGCTACAGAAATATTTTGGTACAATTCCCCAGATTTGTGCCTCAATGTAATCCTGTCTCGGAGCTCTATGAACAATTCCTTCGACCTCATGGCTTGGTTTTTGCTCTGACAGGCACTGTCAACTGTGGGACCTTATATAGGCTGGTGTATGCGTTTCCAAAACATGTCCAATCAATTGAATTTACCACAGGTGGACTCCAATCAAGTTGTAGAAACATCTCAAGGATGATCAATGGAAACAGGAATCCGTCTAAGCTCAATTTCGAGTCTCATAGCAAAGGGTGTGAATATTTATGTAAATAAGGTATTTCTGTATTTTTTTTCTAAAACCTGTTTTCACTTTGTCATTACGTGGTATTGTGTGTGTATATTGATGAGGAATTGTTTTTATTTAATCAATTTTAGAATAAGGCTGTAACGTAACAACATGTGGGAAAAGGGAGGGTCTGAATACTTTCCGAATGCACTGTATGTATCACAATTACTTTATGGCATTGCAATACGAAGGGCTTGTACTTAATATGATAAAACCAAGGGGGAAAAAACATGGTGGACAATTACTTCAACATATAGGTCTAAGGATTTCAACAAGCAGTTGATTTAAATTCTTTGTTATGTTGAGCAAAGTGTTCTGGCATTAACAGTCCATTTTGGTATTATCTTGCTGTTTTCATTCAGTGAGGTAAACCCATGATGCTAGCTGTAGACCCATACATGGAACAATTCTTCTGGAGCGTAATCCTAATATTAAATTCATCCAGGATTATAAAACCATTAACGAATAACCCTCTCAGACATCAAACCAATGTTCTGATATTCTCCTTTTGCCTCACTGCATAACCCTTGTGGAATAACAAAGTAATCCATGGAGAACAGTTAAAACAGAGAAGAGTAATACTAAATTGTTGTGCAAGACAATCATACAACATAAAATGTACTTGCTATGACTGTGATATGTGGTTTAATATAATGGGTGGGTCTAATCCTGAATGCTGATTGGTTAAAACTGAATTCCAGTCGGTGTCTATTCCACAAGTTACCACCGGCTAAATTGATGACGTTAAAATGCCTATTTACTCTGTTCCTGTAATCGGCCTGTGTGTAGCTGGTGTGGAGGAGTCAGGCGCAGGACAGCAGAAATGAGTATGGAACGTACTTTACTCAAAGAATCAACAAAATACAACACAATAAACTAGCCCACAATAACGGACCGTATACATACAAACAATCACTCACAAAAAAACATGGGGGAACAGAGGGTTAAATAATGAACAAGTCATTGGGGAATTGAAACCAGGTGTGTAAAACAAAGACAAATCAAATGGAAAATGAAAAGTGGATCGGCGATGGCTAGAAGGCCGGTGACGTTGACCGCCGAACGCCGCCCGAACAAGGAGAGCGACCGACTTCGGCGGAAGTCGTGACAGTTCCATCTGACTGCGCAATCCACTATCTCATCAGCCCAGCCAGGCAATTTATAAACTTGATCTCCACTATAAAAAGCATCTAGACATTATCTCACATTTATTTTAGACTAACATTTAGTTTTCAACAGCAGAGATTTGTATAAACCTTGCTGACTGTGTCTCCGACATTTGTAACATTGTTTCAATATTCAAATTCAAACTCCTGCTGTCCCATAGTAATGAACATGTCGGGAGTCGAGACGAGACAGACAGGCAGCGTTTCTCAGCCAGTCGAAATCATGAATCACCTGGCATAATTTTTATGGATATATACAAAGAAATGTAAATTGAAAAAAGGTAAAACGAGAAATAAAGTGCGGCTAGTTTGCAGTCTTTCCAGCTTCAGTTTGAAGTGATTGTGTTACTGTAGCTTTGTTGTTGGCTAGCTCCTCTGAACAACAGTGTCCTGACGAGAGAGCACATTTTCTATGCCAAGTGAAATCGCGCTTCATTAGCTCATTGTTATGGATGTGTCCAAATAAATCTCACTAGAAAACAGCTTAAACAAATGCAAATGCAGCTACTGTTGTTATTCTGTCTGCGCTGTTTAATGTGACAGTTAGCTGTAGTTGTCTAGCTAGCAAGCAAGGGATAAGAACGTTGCCAGCCAGTATGCCAATGGAACATTTAGAACAAACGACTGGGTCCAGTCTCTGGCAACCTAACCGATAGAACAAACGACCAGTCGGCTTGGGTACTAACTCTAGATTTGTGTCGGGGCTATATCTTGTGGAAGGATGAAATAGTATGAATAAATTCATGAAAATAAAAATTTTAATGAAAATGTCAATCATTATTTTAACATGTTGGTAACCCATTGTATCAAAGTGATAATGACCTCGAATCCAGTGTTTGGAGGATATATTGGCACGGGTGTTGTTAGGCCCGAGACAAAGTCGGCTTCTCGGGCATTATCACTTAAGTCTCATATGGCTATCTTAAGACGAATGTTAATCACTCTGGATAAGAGCATCTGCTAAATAACAAAAATATAACTGTAAAATAAAGAAACTTTTAGATGCATAACAGCATAACAGTTGTATGCACACGATACACATGTTATAGACTGTCCAATGAAATGCTTACTTGCAGGTTCCATCTGGACAATGCAACAACAATAATAAATAATAAAAGATAATAATAGGAACATAAAGTAAATAGCTCAGTAGAAAAAAATGTATAATATTTACACATGTATCAGGAAGTTCTTATCAGCAGGTTTGCATGGGCGGGAGTTTCAGCTTTCCATGGTGACATCACCATGCGGTAAATTGGTTAATAAGAACAATAACAAAGAGAGTTCCAAATCGCTCTTCCAATAACAGTTAGTTTTTAGTTTCCCCCTCCCCACTCAGACCACTCGCAGATCGTTCTAGCAAAATTCTTGCTTGAGAAATTGTTTTAAAAAATTTGATTTTTTTGGGGGGGGGAAATCTATTACAGTAAAGTACTTAATTGTTACCCAGGAATTATTTGAAATTGATATAAAAACGGCATCATTGGGCCTTTAAGATTTGTTTTCTTCAAACAAGAATAACAGTTGGGAGCTTAATAACTGGTTGTTTGGATCCTGGATACTGATTGGACGAGCAGCGTTCCAAGCTGCGCTGTAATGTCCATCACAGACACACTTATGCCTGCTAAAAGTTCCATCTGAAAAAATAAAAAAATAATAAAAAAATAATAATATAAAAAATATATATAAAATAAAAAATGAAATAAAAACTTCCATCTGAAAACGATCACTGCACCTCCATCAGAATATCATGTTGCTGTCAGAATCATCTCTTGTATTTATCTCAACTCGCACATTATTTCCCTTTGCTTCCAGCCTAGCTTTAAGTTTGGTACAGTGGGGGTTTAATATAAGCCTAGCATTTAAGTTTGGTACAGCAGGGGTTAACATAAGCCTAGCATTTAGTTTGGTACAGCAGGGGTTAATATAAGCCTAGCATTTAGTTTGGTACAGCAGGGGTTAATATAAGCCTAGCATTTAGTTTGGTACAGCAGGGGTTAACATAAGTCTAGCATTTAATTTGGTACAGCAGGGGTTAATATAATCCTAGCATTTAGTTTGGTACAGCAGGGGTTAACATAAGCCTATCATTTAGTTTGGTACAGCAGGGGTTAATATAAACCTAGCATTTTGGTTGGTACAGCAGGGGTTAACATAAACCTAGCATTTAGTTTGGTACAGCAGGGGTAACATAAACCTAGCATTTAGTTTGGTACAGCAGGGGTTAACATAAGCCTAGCATTTAGTTTGGTACAACAGGGGTTAATATAAGCCTAGCATTTAGTTTGGTACAGCAGGGGTTAATATAAGCCTAGCATTTAGTTTGGTACAGCAGGGGTTAATATAAGCCTAGCATTTAGTTTGGCACAGCAGGGGTTAATATAAGCCTAGCATTTAGTTTGGTACAGCAGGGGTTAATATAAGCCTAGCATTTAGTTTGGTACAGCAGGGGTTAATATAAGCCTAGCATTTAGTTTGGTACAGCAGGGGTTAATATAAGCCTAGCATTTAGTTTGGTACAGCAGGGGTTAACATAAGCCTATCATTTAGTTTGGTACAGCAGGGGTTAACATAAACCTAGCATTTAGTTTGATACAACAGGGATTAACATAAACCTCACTGTCTGCCTGTCCGACCTCGGAAACAATGTTTCACTTTTGAATGTCTATCTCTGTAGTACCATACATATAGTGAACACTTTTCCTGAGCCAGTCGAAATCTCGCATTATCATGGTCATATCCAAGTAAATGCCCATATCAAAAATGCTCAAGAAAATGAAAATGCAACTAGTCTACTGTCATTCCAGGTTCAATGTTTGACGTGACTTGAGTTAGGCTAGCGAGCTAACAAGTTACAAGAAAGTTATCCAGCCTGCATAGCAACCGTTTTGTTTAGAATGGATGACCAGTCTTTTTGCATAGCAACTATGGGTCGCGTCTGTAGCAACATGACCAAAATACCTAACAACCAGATTTTTGTCCGGACTATATCTTCTGGTAGAAAAAAAAATGTCATTGTATGAATTGACTTATCAAAATAAGGTTTGAATGAAAATATGTAATTCATTGTTCTTTAAATATTTTGGTAACAGTTTTATAATTAAGCAATAAGGCACTCAAGGCAGTGCTGTGTAGCAGGAATACATCACAGGAGCTAAATGGGTTGACTGGGACTGGATTCGTGATAAAGCCCTGTCTCGCATGTCTTATTGCTTAAACAATCCATTTTACATTACTTTTTACATTGCAAATTGTTCATAATAATACAGTAATTTCGATAGGCTTTACGTTTGTGTTAAACTTTACTCTAAATTTGACGCGCAAAATATTTTATGGAAAACAATTCTGGGACTCCACAAATGGTGGACCTCAACAACTTTTGACGGTGAATTAGTGGTCCCGGAACATACGGTAAAAGGTTGGAAACCTCTGCTATAGACTATAGCCATGGATGTACTATACAGCAATGTCATAATTAGTAAAGTTGTGAGAGAGTTGGATCTGAGTCATCATTGGGTGATTAATGCATGAATGGTTTAGTTGCCTAGAGCTCGGATTAAATACGTATCGCCAATGTTCACCGCTATACTACGCTTGAAATTTAAAGATCATTACCGATTGGGCCGGAATATACAGTCTCCACTAACGGCAGAACATTGCATTTCAATTTCTATCGCGCTATAGCGCAGGTCTTCATTGTTAAGAATTTCATTTACACACAAAGGCACACCTCCAAACACACGCACTCTACACACACGTATTTTGTAAAATTGCTATATTGCTGCATTATGGATTTTGTATTGTAGATATATAGTGGTAGAGTAGTGGTGTAATAATGTGTTGTATTGTAGATATATAGTGGTAGAGTAGTGGTGTAATAATGTGTTGTATTGTAGATATATAGTGGTAGAGTAGTGGTGTAATAATGTATTGTATTGTAGATATATAGTGGTAGAGTAGTGGTGTAATAATGTGTTGTATTGTAGATATATAGTGGTGTAATAATGTGTTGTATTGTAGATATATAGTGGTAGAGTAGTGGTGTAATAATGTATTGTATTGTAGATATATAGTGGTAGAGTAGTGGTGTAATAATGTGTTGTATTGTAGATATATAGTGGTGTAATAATGTGTTGTATTGTAGATATATAGTGGTAGAGTAGTGGTGTAATAATGTGTTGTATTGTAGATATATAGTGGTAGAGTAGTGGTGTAATAATGTGTTGTATTGTAGATATATAGTGGTAGAGTAGTGGTGTAATAATGTGTTGTATTGTAGATATATAGTGGTAGAGTAGTGGTGTAATAATGTGTTGTATTGTAGATATATAGTGGTAGAGTAGTGGTGTAATAATGTGTTGTATTGTAGATATATAGTGGTAGAGTAGTGGTGTAATAATGTGTTGTATTGTAGATATGTAGTGGTAGAGTAGTGGTGTAATAATGTGTTGTATTGTAGATATATAGTGGTAGAGTAGTGGTGTAATAATGTGTTGTATTGTAGATATATAGTGGTGTAATAATGTGTTGTATTGTAGATATATAGTGGTAGAGTAGTGGTGTAATAATGTGTTGTATTGTAGATATATAGTGGTGTAATAATGTGTTGTATTGTAGATATATAGTGGTAGAGTAGTGGTGTAATAATGTGTTGTATTGTAGATATATAGTGGTGTAATAATGTGTTGTATTGTAGATATATAGTGGTAGAGTAGTGGTGTAATAATGTGTTGTATTGTAGATATATAGTGGTGTAATAATGTGCTGTATTGTAGATATATAGTGGTAGAGTAGTGGTGTAATAATGTGTTGTATTGTAGATATATAGTGGTAGAGTAGTGGTGTAATAATGTGTTGTATTGTAGATATATAGTGGTAGAGTAGTGGTGTAATAATGTGTTGTATTGTAGATATATAGTGGTAGAGTAGTGGTGTAATAATGTGTTGTATTGTAGATATGTAGTGGTGTAATAATGTGTTGTATTGTAGATATATAGTGGTAGAGTAGTGGTGTAATAATGTATTGTATTGTAGATATATAGTGGTAGAGTAGTGGTGTAATAATGTGTTGTATTGTAGATATATAGTGGTGTAATAATGTGTTGTATTGTAGATATATAGTGGTGTAATAATGTGTTGTATTGTAGATATATAGTGGTAGAGTAGTGGTGTAATAATGTGTTGTATTGTAGATATATAGTGGTAGAGTAGTGGTGTAATAATGTGTTGTATTGTAGATATATAGTGGTAGAGTAGTGGTGTAATAATGTATCTGTTTTGTTTTGTATGTAATTACCTTAATCTTGTTTTGGACCCCAGGAAGAGTAGCTGCTGCCTTGGCAGCCGCTAATGGGGATCTGTAATAAAATACCAAGAAATAATTGAGCCCTAGGATACATCTCTGGCAGACGCTCTGCTTGTCCCTCTCAGCTTTGGCAGCTCAGTGAGCAGGCTGGATGATGGAGCTCTGGCACTGGGGCTAGCTCAGAGGTCACTGACTGACTGACTGACTGACTGACTGACTGACTGACTGACTGACTGACTGACTGGCTGACTGACTGACTGACTGACTGACTGACTGGCTGACTGGCTGACTGACTGACTGACTGGCTGACTGACTGACACACCAAATGGGACACAACCAGACCCTATGAAGGGACTGTCTGTTAGTGCATCGTCCTTTTCCAGTGGACAGCCATGATTGTGATTATGATTTTTCCTCCCCTTCTTTCCACATTTAGTTAACAGTTTACATTTTGCTAGAGAAATATTTTCAGCTACAGACTCTCTCTGTTGTTCATATTTCTTCTATTCTTTTTTTCCCACAGCAAACCTTGGACTCCAACCTCGGCAATCTGATTAAGAGGAACAATGAGTTGGAAACTCTGATGGGCAAGTTGATCCAGATCTGCCAACATGTGGAGGTAAGTAAGGATGTTTATCTGTTTCCATATTAGGCTATATGATACAGCTCTGTTTCAGCGGCATTTCTATTGTTTGATAGGTTAAGCTTTTTTGATTTCTTCCTTGTATTGTAAATGTAACATATTAGGTGTCCGATAAGACACATTTTACAGTGGTTGCTGACATACAGTAGATAGAAAAATCTTTGGTTTAAAAAATCTTTGGTTCCAAAAATCTTTGTGGTTCAAAAAATATTTGCTTAAAAAAATATTTGCTTTAAAAAATCTTTGGGGTTTAAAGAATCTTTTGTTTATAAAATCTTTGGGGTTTAAAAAATCTTTGGGGTTTAAAAAATCTTTAGTTTATCAAATCTTTGGGGTTTATAAAATCTTTGGTTGAAACATTTTTTTTTGAATCCTTATTGTTGTTATTTAGCATTCAAGCTGAGCTCACCAGATTCTGTGACATGCAACACTTTGAAATTCATTGAACATGTTAGAATACTGTAACATATCTCACGGACACAGTTACTGAGATGAATATGCTGACCCGGGTATACAGTCAAGTGGATATGCCAGTAAAGTTAACTATACAAAGTAGGCTAACCTCACATAAACAGTGCCATATTGCCAATTTGGCCGTGTGTGTGTGTGTGCGCGCGTGTGTGTGTGTGTTTGTGCATGGTAGGGTGTTGTTTGGGGTAAAAGCATGAATGGGACATAGCAAAAGATATGTGCATGAACCAACTGAGGAATAAAATGGCACAGATAACACAATGTGGCCATAGAGAGATGTAGGAGAAAGTGGGCCAGCAGCAGATCTGGCTGTATGTGGGAAAGCGAAAACAACTGTTGTAATGACTAGGCTCAGCTGACTCTCACCTGTGGCACTATGCTACTCTGTGTACGGTGACAGCGTTTTGTACATAGAATGACATACTAGAAATGTAATTTAATAGGATCTCTGTGGCTGTGTAGATCTATCCTGGGAAATACTAGATAGGCCTACTGCCTCAGGTGCACTGTTATATATGAGCCAGGGGGGCTTTGTTACAGGCTATGAGCGTTATCTAATTAATTGTACTCCTGTGGGCTAAATCAGGTTCACAGAGTGATTCTTGGTAGTCTCAAACAAATCTACTTTGAAACAAAAGTCTAGACCTCACACACCTGGTTATGGGCTTAAAAAAAGAAGACAGCTGTACCATGTCAGATATAGAGTAGAAATGTATTACATGTTGAGTTTGCATCCCTATATTACACTTTATATACATCACAGAATACTTGTAAAAGAATAAAAAACATTTGACATAGAAACACCAGATTTTATGGCAAAAAAAAAGGTTTCATAACATTCCACCCATGAAGCCACTAGAGTGCGTTTTGGTCATTTGACTGCAGGAAAGAGCTACAACAATTCCTGTCTGTATCCCAACCGGCCGTGACTGGGAGTCCCATAGGGCGGGGCACAATTGACCCAGCGTCATCCGGGTTTGGCCGGGATAGGCCGTCACTGTAAATAAGAATTTGTTCTTAATTGACTTGCCTAGTTAAATAAAGGTTAAATAAAAAAATACAAATAAATAAAAAATAGAAATGTCTGTAAATGCTATGTTTTATCCTGTCAATGCCAAACATAAAGTACTAGATTCATATCCCTGTCCTGATCTGTTTCCAAGGGTAATGCATCAAGACAAGAGAACAAGCTCCTTGAAGAGTGTGACCTTCTGATGGACATCATACATCAGAGAAGACAGATCATAGCCACCAAGATAAACGAGGGCAAGGTAATACTTCATACTGCCCTCCTCCTTCCCCCACAGCTGTCAACAACTATCAACAACAGCTACAAGTCAAAACTTGCAAGTAGACATTGCAGCTCTTATGGCAAATCACCTCACTATATTACAATGACAATGTAATCAGTCACAAGGCAACGTTCTGATTCCACCTTGTTGTGACTGATGGCAACGTTCTGATTCCACCTTGTTGTGACTGATGGCAACGTTCTGATTCCACCTTGTTGTGACTGATGGCAACGTTCTGATTCCACCTTGTTGTGACTGATGGCAACGTTCTGATTCCACCTTGTTGTGACTGATGGCACGTTCTGATTCCACCTTGTTGTGACTGATGGCAACATTCTGATTCCACCTTGTTGTGACTGATGGCACGTTCTGATTCCACCTTGTTGTGACTGATGGCAACGTTCTGATTCCACCTTGTTGTGACTGATGGCAACATTTTGATTCCACCTTGTTGTGACTGATGGCAATTGGGGATTGGGGATTCAATCCAGCAACCTTTTGGTTACTAGCCCTCTATAAAGGCTGAGGATGAAAGTTGTTACCGTGCCATACATCTCTGCTAGACATGCACAGCTTTCACTGACTGTGTTATTTTATTTAACCTTTATTTAACCTTTATTTAACCTTTATTTAACCTTTATTTAACCTTTTATTTAACGAGTCAAATCAGTTAAGAACAAATTCTTATTTACAATAGACGGCCTACCCCGTCCAAACCCTAACCCGGACGACGCTGGGCCAATTGCTCGCCGCCTTATGGGACTACCAATCACAGTTGGTTGTGATACAGCCTGGAATGGAACCAAGGTATCGGTAGTGACACCTCTAGCAGTGAGATGCAGTGTCTCAGACCGCTGCGCCACTCGGGAGCCACAGTGCCACTGCAATGTACCTCAAGAGGCAAACATAACCAAGAGTCTGCTTGCTTCTTTAATGGAATGTATGACAAACATCATTTACTCTGGAATTCCTATTTGATGAAAATCAGTGTTGTCAGGTCATCGCTATGTGACTGATTGAACTAGAGCAGCTTTGTTTTGTGTGTGCTATACAGTATTCTGTAGTAATGGAGGAGAGTTTGCACAGCATTTCTGCATCTGAAACAAATCCACTCTGCTCCTTGAGTGGTTTCCCTTCCTTTCCCCCCATTAAGTGTCATTAGAGAGGGCTTGGGGGGTGGGGGGGGGTGTCGCTGGCATGCTGTGCCATGTTCAGTGTCAGAGCCATATCAGACCTGTTTCCTGTGATCTGGCCCCTCTGAGGAACACTGCTTCCTTCCTCGCCCCGTGCCTCGTTTCAAAGTCAGGAGGCTGCTCTCTGCTCTCTGCTCCCTGCTCTCTGTTCTCCCTGCTCTCTGCTCCCTGCTCTCTGTTCTCCCTGCTCTCTGTTCTCTCCTCTCTGCTCTCTCCTTTCTCCTCTCTCCTCTCTGCTCTCTTCTCCCTGCTCTCTCCTCTGCTTTCCCCTCTCTGCTCTCTCCTCTGCTCTCCCCTCTCTGCTCTCTCCTCTGCTCTCCCCTCTCTGCTCTCCCCTCTCTGTTCTCCCTCCTCTCTGCTCTCCCCTCTCTGCTCTCCCCTCTCTGCTCTCCCCTCTCTGCTCTCTCCTTTCTCCTCTCCCCTCTCTGCTCTCTCCTCTGCTCTCCCCTCTCTGCTCTCCCCTCTCTGTTCTCCCTCCTCTCTGCTCTCCCCTCTCTGCTCTCCCCTCTCTGCTCTCCCCTCTCTGCTCTCTCCTTTCTCCTCTCCCCTCTCTGCTCTCTCCTCTCTGCTCTCCCCTCTCTGCTTCCTGCTCTCTCCTCTCCCCTCTCTGCTCTCTCCTCTCTGTTCTCTGCTTCCTGCTCTCTGCTTCCTGCTCTCCCCTCTCTGCTCTCCCCTCTCTGCTTCCTGCTCTCTCCTCTCCCCTCTCTCATCTCCTCTCCTCTCTCCTCTCTGCTGCCTGCTCCCTCCTCTCTCCTCTCTGCTCCCTGCTCATTGCTCTCTCCTCTCACCTATCCCATCTCTGCTCTCTGCTCTCTCCTCTCTCCTCTCTCCTCTCTGTTATCTGCTTCCTGCTCTCCCCTCTCTGCTCTCCCCTCTCTGCTCTCTGCTCTCTCCTCTCTGTTCTCTGCTTCCTGCTCTCTGCTCTCTGCTCTCCCCTCTCTGCTCTCCCCTCTCTGCTCCCTGCTCTCTCCTCTCTCCTCTCTCCTCTCTGCTCCCTGCTCCCTGCTTATTGCTCTCTCCTCTCACCTATCCCCTCTCTGCTCTATGCTTCCTGCTCTCTGCTCTCCCCTCTCTGCTCTCTCCTCTCCTCTCTGCTCTCCTCTCTTCTCTCTTCTCTCTCCTCTCCTCTTGGCTCTCTGCTCTCTGCTCTCTCCTCTCCGCTCTCCGCTCTCTCCTCTCTGCTCTCCCCTCTCTGCTCTCCCCTCTCTGCTTCCTGCTCTCCCCTCTCTGCTCTCCAGTCTCTGCTCTCTCCTTCCTGCTCTCCCCTCTCTGCTCTCTCCTCTTTCCTCTCTGCTTCCTGCTCTCCCCTCTCTGCTCTCTCCTCTCTGCTCTCTGATCTCTCCTCTCTGATCTCTCCTCTCTGTTCTCTGCTTCCTGCTCTCTGCTCTCCCCTCTCTGCTCCCTGCTCTTCTCTCTTCTCTTCTCTCTCCTCTCTCCTCTCCTCTTGGCTCTCTGCTCTCTCCTCTCCGCTCTCTCCTCTCTCCTCTCTGCTTCCTGCTCTCCCCTCTCTGCTCTCCCCTCTCTGCTCTCTCCTCTCTCCTCTCTGCTTCCTGCTCTCCCCCCTGCTCTCTCCTCTGCTCTCCCCTCTCTGCTCTCTCCTCTCTGCTCCCTGATGATGGACAGAGGGGGCAAGCAGGCACATTCCTTTACCATGGTGATGTTTTGGATGATGTAGATGCTCCTCATTCCATCCTCAAAGTTGATCACTTGGCTAAATCATGAGGGTCGATGCAAATTTGATTAGATAAAAACACGCAAAGCATGTTTTTTGAATTCGAGAAAAATGGTGAGATGATTATGTACAATTGAATGACCTCTCGATTGTGACCTTTTAAATAAAGAACTGTCAACTCAATTGAACCTGCTGTAGTACAGTCGTTTCTGAAGCCGCAGTAGCAGCAGTCTATTGGTCTGTCCCTGCACCGGGGTATTCAATAATCCACTGTTTCCTCTCAGGCTATCCGGCTGCGGAAGCTAGCCCAGCAAATCGCCACCTGCAAGCAGATCATCGAGAGATCGTCATCCCTCATCACTCAGGCAGATCACACCCTGAGAGAGACAGACCACACCCGCTTCCTGCAAACAGCCAAAAGCATCTGCGAGAGGTGACCTATCAAGTCAGCTGATTGTTGTGATAACGCTCCAAACAGTCTCAACTGACAGAGTCCCAGGTTGTAACGAGATAATTATATATCGTTGTGTTTCAGAGTGTCCATGGCAACAGCATCCTCGCAGATCCTGATCCCGGAGATAAACCTGAATGACACCTTTGATACGTTTGCGTTGGACTTTACAAGGGAAAAGAAAATGCTGGAAAGCTTGGATTACCTCACAGGTGAACGCAGTTCCACCTGTTATCCATCTTTTTCCATCTTTTCAGTCAGAAATATATTGAGAACATATCTATAACTCAGGTCTATCTGAAATGGGACATTCTGGTACAGTGCAATTTCTCTGTTTATCTATTTTGTCCAGCAGTCAAATATAAAAAATAAATCTACACTGTAGCTTCTCAAATTGTTTTTGTCACATGCTTTGTAAACTACAGGTGTAAACTGACAGTTTGGTGTTCGTTTACAGTTGAATGAACTGGATTTTGATTGTTCTGGCTTTTAGGGAATTCTCCACAGGATGTCTTCTGTACTACATTTAACTCTATGGCCAGTAACTTAACCAACTGAATCACACAGAACAATTTTATTTTATTATTTTATATATTTAACCTTTATTTAGCCAGGTAGCCATTTACAACTGCGAATTGGCCAATGAAGTCACAGCGCCTTGCAAGAGTGGACTAGAATTAATTTACCAACCCCTTTTGGTCATAAAAAATATATATTTTTTGTAAATCCAATGTACTGTAGTGAGTATGTCTACTGTTCATCATTGTTGTCTTAAATAACTGACAAACACCAGAGACGTGAAGAAAAACAACAAAATATTTCTATTTTCAGCACCAAATCCCCCAATAATCCGTGAGGAATTATGTACGGCATCGTACGACACCGTCACCGCTCACTGGACGTCTGATGATGAGTTCTGTGTCGTCTCCTATGAACTGCAGTATGCCATCTTCACTGGACAAGCCAATGTCGTCAGTACGTACACAAAGCATTTCCTAGATCTCCTCAGTACAGTTTGCTGTGTGACTGTACAGTATGCCTGTTGTGGTATAAACTGTTAAATCATGAAAGGTAGACTATCTGAGTGGCTCCTGCTGTGAATAGCTTTGGGGGGGGAGGGTCGTTACATTACCCCGATCAAATAAAGGATTTTTTCATTTCAGAAGGGGCGGCAACAACCATGCTTTCCTTTCATTGGATAATAAGACGATAATAAGATATCAGAGATCTCTGCTGTGTATCTCTGCTAGAGACTGATCCAGGCCAGAGTATATAGGCTGAGTCAGACTGGATTCCAATCCAGATAGAGGTTTGTGTTTCCCTGCGGCTCATGTAAGTGGCAGACTGTTGGAACAGATCACCCTAGCAAGGGTTGCAAGGAATTGGCCCTCTTCTGCCCCAGTGCCTGTTCATACTACAGTGAACTGGCAATGTTATTGTGTACGACGGGTCACGCAGAGAAATAACAGCCGTAAGAGGTTACGACAGTACAGATGATAGAATTACCACAATCTTCATTTGATGACAACAAAGTATTAATTGAAGGTGTTGTTATGTCAACGAATGTCTGTTACATTTGTGTGTTTGTTACAATCCAGTGGTCTGTAGCTCCTGTTATTTAACTGACTTGACTTTGTCTGTGGTCTAGGTTTGTGTAACTCAGCGGACAGCTGGATGATTGTGCCCAACATCAAGCAGAACCACTACACAGTGCATGGACTCCAGTGTGGCACCAAGTACATCTTTATGGTCAAAGCTATCAACCAGGCAGGGAGTCGCAGCAGTGTACCTGGGAAGCTGAAGACCAACAGTATGTCAGAGTTTCCAAAAGCTGTACCGTGCTGACGTCATCAAGCGTCTTAGGAGATATTTACTATTTACTAGCGTATTTACTATTGTTTACGGTTAAATTATAAACCGGGTTGTTCGAGCCCTGAATGCTGATTGGCTGAAAGCTGTGGTATATCAGACCGTATACCACGGGTATGACAAAACATTTATTTTTACTTCTCTAATTACGTTGGTAACCAGTTTATAATAGCAATAAGGCACCTCGGGGGTTTGTGATATATTGGCCACGTACCACACCCCCTCTGGCCTTATTTCTTAATTAATCTATGGTCCATTCACAGGTCAACCGTTCAAGTTGGACCCAAAGTCTGCTCATAAGAAGCTGAAGGTCTCCCATGACAACCTGACGGTGGAGCGAGATGAGACGTCGTCCAAGAAGAGCCACACTCAGGACCGCTTCACCAGCCAGGGCAGCTATGGCGTCACAGGGAATGTGTACATCGACAGCGGGCGCCACTACTGGGAGGCCTTGATAGGAGGGAGCACATGGTAAGAATATGGACCAGTCGTGCCTGAGATACCTCAGACTAGAACATGTGGAGAGACAAAGGTGTGTGTGTGAGATTCAGATTGGGAAGTCCAATCACAGTCTCTGTTACACTATAATAAAACTCGATCTTGAAATCTAAAAATCTCTAGGACGCTAGGACTCCTGTCATTTCCCACAGGTGCTATTTGACCTCTACTAGAGAATGACCCATTAACATGCTATATTTCTATCTTCATCAGGTTTGCTGTGGGCGTTGCTTACAAGTCAGCACCGAAACACGAGTGGATCGGCAAGAACTCGGCCTCGTGGGTATTATCTCGATGCAACAACTCCTGGGTAGTACGTCACAACAGCAAGGAGATGCCCATCGAGCCGTCCCCCCACCTGCGTCGCGTGGGGGTGTTGCTGGATTACGACGCCGGTTCCCTGGCCTTCTACGATGGCGCCGGCTCACAGCACCTGTACACGTTCGACATCACCTTCGCCCAGCCAGTCTGTCCCGTGTTCAACGTGTGGAACAAGTGTCTGACTGTTCTCACGGGGCTGCCCATCCCAGACCACCTCGAGGGGACAGACTGCCAGGATTAACAGACCAGCTAATGCAACACAAAGACACAAACGGAGCAGAACAGACCCACTTCAGCCTCACCTGGCTCACTTTGTGTCACACCATCCATGCTGTATAAAACAGAACAAAGCCATGGTGCCAGATAAGTCTCCAATCATGCTCTTATAGAAGCAAATACATTTTTTTTATTATTATTTATGGAAACCATTTATTGGGTTTAAAAAATATTGTAGATTTTATTTCTTGCTTAACACATTAATATTCACTGCTATTTATGCTTGTTGGTTTTGGGATGCGCTTAGAGAGGAAGGTGGGTATAACGTTTTGAAATTCAGTCAAACTTACTGTATTTTTAAGCAGGCAGTGGCAGGTAGCCTAATGGTTAGAGCGTTGGGCCGGTAACCAAAAGGTTGCTCGTTCGAATCCCTAAGCTGACAAGGTAATATGTCCTTCTGTTGTTCTACCCCTGAACAAGGCAGTTTAATCCACTGTTCCCCGGTAGGCCGTCATTGTAAATAATAATTTGTTCTTAACTGACTTGCCTAGTTAAATAAAGGTTAAATAAAACAAAATGAAAAGCCCTGTGATGAGCTTATTTCATTCTTACACATACAGTAGATTGTTGACCTTCGTCCATGTATCAATCGTTAGCAGCATGTTGATAAATGTTTTACGTGTAACCTGTTTATTTTGACATGTCATCATGACACCAGTTCCTCTGATTACAGAGCAGTTATAACAGGAGTCTACAATCTTCTGTTTCATACGAGGTCCTCGCTATGATTTTTCTTATGAATTAGGATGATGTTTGTGAAAATAAACATGTTAAGTTTTTTTTAATAGTTAATCTGCCGCTTTTACAATTCTAAAATCACAGCACTTCTAATGCACTGACAACTTGACTATAATTGACAAACTCACAAAGACACAATTCTTCATCTCTTTGTCAAAAAAAAGCACTGCGATGTTAAAAAAGTTGATTCATGTTGAAAATGTATACTTTAAAGAAAATACATTTTAAGTGAAATTTCAATACAGAAATAATGTTTTAATAATTGTAATTAGAAACAACATGTGCAATCTCTGTAAATACCTTACTGTTTTCTTCTCACATATTGGCTCGGGATGTTCAATTTGACTTTTTCCGATGCATCATTATTTTCCCGCATTCCTTGTTAAAAATGTAATAAAATTACATAAATAAAGTGTGAATTGTAATGATAATGCTTTTTATTTGTCTGCTACCTAATCTTAACTGTAATTTTCATTTAATTCAGACACACACTGTAGGCAAAACAAAGAAAACCACTTGATATTTTTTTGGCTTAGATTCTTTTCACCGATTATAAGGTCTCATGAATGTTAGGTGGCTGTATGGCTATTATTCTACAGACCACTTCAGCATCGTACAACAACGATTAAGCTGTGATGAGATTCCTTCTGACATCTCTTTTTATCCTCCAGTAAGACCACTGGACCCCGATCCTTTCAACTAGTACTAGACTAAAAAAAGATTTGAACTTACTGTGACCTCACCATCAGACACCCTCGTGACATGGATCGTGACAGATCCCAAGTGCACAAACACAGTCCAGCTAGAATGATGTTGATTGGAGACGTCTGTAAATAATTTGTTTACAAAAAAAAATATTTAAAGACTGAAAATGTTTTGCTGGTCAATTTGATCAAATGTGCATTTGTGGTATTTACACAGTAGCTTAACATACACTTATTTGTTTAAATAACATTATACAAGCTGAAAAACAAGGTATTTACACAGTACAATAACATTTATTTGTTTAAATAAAAGTATACAGGGTGAAAATAGCAGGTGCGGTAGTTAAGGAATATATTAAATCTGGCCTTTAATCTTGGACAAAGTATTGGCTTGTGGCTTCACCGAGGTTGGCGGTTGTTTCAGTGATACGGTACCAGAGACAATCCCAATAGAGAGGGATAGAAATACATTCTAACCATGCCGACTGATTAAGAAGTTATCTAAGTCACTGAAAACATGGTTCAAGAAATCTTATTTATTTTATTGCATGAACATTTAGTCATTTCAGAGCATTGAGAGAACAGTGGATTTGCACGCAATCTGACACAGAATGGGGTTAACAGCAGTCCGGAACGCCCTGAGGCCGTTATGTAGCAACGATGGTGTTCAAATTGTCATACAGTAAGATGCTTTTCAAAAGAAGGAAACAAATAAATTGCTTCATCAATACGGTGTACTGTTTTATGACTGATGAACATTCTACAGCTGTAGTCTCAAACACTATTTTTTTTATTAACATACTGTATTAATGAATAACACATAATGGAAAGACTTATTAAGCAACAATATCAGGTGATTTTTATATCAAATGATTATTTGAAACATATGATCGGATGTGGATTATATGTCTTGGATATACTGTACAGTACAGTCACCATTTTTCCAGGGAATAGCAAAGAAACATGGAACATATCAACGTTGGGCAAGAACATTATATTTTAACTGACGGTAAATTGGTTGTTTTTCTACCACAACAAAGAAAGAACATTCTGTTAGAAGAACATTATCTATGTAATCATGTAATTGAATTTTCTCCTTTATTCCCCCAGTCTTTTATATATATATATATATATATATATATATATATATTTATTCTTTATTTAACTAGGTAAGTCAGTTAAGAACAAATTCTTATTTACAATGACCTAACCCGGACGACGCTGGGCCAATTGTACGCCATCCTATGCGACTCCCAATCACGGCCGGTTGTGATACAACCTGGAATGGAACCAGAGTCTGAAGTGACGTCTCTAGCGGCTCAGTGACTTAGACTGCTGCGCCACTCAGGAGCCCCGTATGAAGATAAACATTACACATAAATGAAAGCAGATTGTTTGGTTGAAAACAGCGCAAAAAAAAACAACAGAGAAGGAAACACAGACAAAACTAGTGATATGTATGTCTAATATTTTTGTCATTACTAGATGCAGATCTCTGAAGTTTCTTGGGACTTATCGATCCACATCTAGACAGACTGCATGCTGGGGGCAGAAACTGTCTCATACCCCGTCATAATAAAGTGGTTGATTAGACACAATACATGGCCGTCTATGAGTCTGTCAGTCTGGTTCAAGGGTTCTTGCTTTCACAAAAATTCCACAGACAGTATTTTTGGGATTGCTCTTTGTATAAGTGTCTCTTTTAAAAAATACATTCAGCACAGCCTATGTTGATTTACAAACCAGTACAGTTTGATATGGTTTTGTCTGATATTATTGTAATTCTGAGAGTCATACAGAAGTGTTTCGTATGCCTAGTTATATCCTTAGGTTGTGGAAAAATCAGTTATTTTGTAAAATGTAAATGTAAAATCTGATCCAGGGCTCCACCTGGTGGTATATGTCACTGTCTCTGTATGGTAGCAGGTAAAACACACACAATACAATCTACACATACTAACAGTGTCTGTTACCTAGCCAAGAATTCTCACCTCAACTCCACCCAGGTAGCAGATACCAAAAGGACATTCTTATTAATCTAATTCTAGGAGCTATGGGCAACAGCAGTGAGTGCTTCTATGCTGTCATGCAAATTGATGCTTTGGGTTATGTCATTCCTCTGTTTAGTGAAACAATGTCAAAGAGTGTCCTCAATGGGGGCGTGCGTCTTTTTGGGTGTGTGTGTCTTTTTGTCAATAACAGCTGGTGCGCGATGTCTAATATTAAAGAAGTCTCGAGGTATTGCTCGCCTGAGGTAGAGTACCTCATGATAAGCTGTAGACCACACTATATACCAAGAGAGATCTCATCTATATTATTCGTAGCCGTCTATTTCCCACCACAGACCGATGCTGGTACTAAGACTGCACTCAACCAACTCTATAAGGCCATAAGCAAACAAGAAAACGCTCACCCAGAAGCGGCGCTCCTAGTGGCCAGTGATTTTAATGCAGGGCAAACTTAAATCAGTTTTACCAAATTTTTACCCGAATGTCGCATGTACAACCAGAGGAAAAAAATCTCTAGACCACCTTTACTCCACACAAAGAAATGCATACAAAGCTCTCCCCCGCCCTTCATTTGGAAAATCTGACTGTAATTCTATCCTCCTGATTCCTGCTTACAAGCAAAAATTAAAGCAGGAAGTACCAGTGACTCACTCAATACGGAGGTGGTCAGAAGACGCGGACGCTACGCTACAGGACTGTTTTGTTAGCACAGACCGGAATATGTTCCGGGATTCATCCAATGGCATTGAGGAGTATACCACCTCAGTCATCGGCTTCATCAATAAGTGCATCGACAACGTCGTCCCCACAGGGACCTGTCACGTCCTGACCATGGTAAGCTGTTATTTTCTATGGTAGAGTAGGTCAGGGCGTGACAGGGGGGCTTATTCTATGTGTTCTATTTCTATATTCTTAGGTTCTAGTTTTTGTATTTCTATGATGGTTTGTTTGGGATGATCTCCAATTAGAGGCAGCTGGTCCTCGTTGTCTCTAATTGGAGATCATACCTAAGTAGGGGTTTTTCTTCCTGGGTTTTGTGGGTGATTATTTTTGAGTAGTGTTTGTTTCTCCTCTGTGTCACGGTTTGTTGTTTTGTCTATTCAGTTATTTGATGTATTGCATCTTGGTCCTCTCCTTTTGACAGCCGTGACAGGACCGTAGGTACATATCCCAACCAGAAGCCATGGATTACAGGCAACATCCGCATCGAGCTAAAGGCTAGAGCTGCCGCTTTCAAGGAGGGGGACACTAATCCGGACGCTCGTCGGATGTGGCGGGGCTTGAAAACTATTACGGACTACAAAGGGAAACCCAGATGCGAGCTGCCCAGTGACGCGAGCCTACCAGACGAGCTAAATGCGTTTTATGCTCGATTTGAGGCAAGCAACACTGAAGCATGCACGAGAGCACCAGCTGTTCTGGATGACTGTGTGATAACGCTCCCAGTAGCCGATGTGAGCAAAACCTTTAAACAGGTCGACATTCACAAAGCCACGGGGCCAGATGGATAACCAGGACGTGTACTCAATGCATGCGTGACCGACTGGCAAGTGTCTTCACTGATATTTTCAACCTCTCTCTGACTATGTCTGCAATACCTACATGTTTCAAGCAGACCACCATAGTCCCTGTGCCCAAGGAAGCGAAGGTAACCTGCCTAAATGATTACTGCCCCGTAGCACTCACTTCGATAGCCATGAAGTGCTTTGAAAGGCTGGTCATGGCTCACATCAACAAGATCCTCCTGGATACCCTAGACCCACTCCAATTTGCATACCGCCCCAACAGATCCACAGATGACGCAATCTCAATCACACTCCACACTGCCCTTTCACACCTGGACAAAAGGAACACCTATGTGAGAATGCTGTTCATTGACAACAGCTCAGCGTATCCTGGATCCTGGACTTCCTGACGGGCCGCCCTCAGGTGGTAAGGGTAGGCAACAACATGTCTGCCATGCTGATCCTCAACACTGAGGCCCGTCGGGGGTGTGTACTTAGTCCCCGCCTGTACTCCCTGTTCACCCATGACCGCGTGGCCAAACACGACTCCAACACCATCATTAAGTTGCTGACAACACAACAGTGGTAGGCCTGATCGACAACAATGAGACAGCCTATAGAGAGGAGGTCAGAGAACTGGCAGTGTGAGCAAGACAAAGGAGCTGATGGTGGACTACAGGATAAGGCAGGCCGAACAGGCCCCCATTAACATCAACGGGGCTGTAGTGGAGCGGGTCGAGAGTTTCAAGTTCCTTGGTGTCCACATCACCAACGTTCTTATCATTGTCCAAACACACCAAGACAGTCGTGAAGAGGGCATGACAAAACCTTTTCCCCTCAGAAGGCTGAAAGGATTTGGCATGGGTCCCCAGATCCTCAAAAAGTTCTAAAGCTGCACCATCGAGAGCATCCTGACCGGTTGCATCCCCGCCTGGTATGGCAACTGCTCGGCATCTGTCCGTAAGGCGCTACAGAGGGTAGTGGCCCAAGATTCCTGCAATCCAGGATCTATATAATAGGTGGTGTCAGAGGAAAGCCCATAAAATTGTCAGAGACTCCAGTCACCCAAGTCAAAGACTGTTTTCTCTGCTGCTGCACGGCAAGCGGTACAGGAGCGCCAAGTCTAGGACCAAAAGGCTCCTTAACAGCTTCTACACCCAAGTCATAAGACTGCTGAACAATTAATCAAATGGCCACCGGACTATTACATTGACCCCCCAATTTGTTTTGTACACTGCTGCTACTCGCTGTTTATTATCTATGCATAGTGACTTCATCCCTACTTACATGTACAACTTACCTCTAACCTGTACCCCCGCACACTGACTCTGTACCGGTACCCCTGTATATAGCCTCGTTATTGTTATCTTATTGTGTTACTTTTTATTATTTTTTACTTTAGTTTATTTGGTAAATATTTTCTTAACTCTTCTTGAACTGCACTGTTGGTTAAGGGCTTGTAAATCAGCATTTCACGGTAAGGTCTACACTTGTTGTATTCGGCGCATGTGACAAATAAAGTTTGATTTGATGTTACAGACTTGCAACTGCATTGGAAAAACACTGTTCACTAAATTCCACCTGAGCATAAACCCTCATTGATCACCTTAATTTCCGTGTGCAACGTTTCAAGCCTTTCAACGTTTCAACCAATGAAGTCTGCATGTGTTGTGAAGACAGTCATACTATTGGAAGCTGTAGTCACAGTCCTCCTTCTGTTTCCGGAACAGGACCAAGTCTGCTGCTGACGGGTTTCCACTGGATAGCACAGCCACAAAGTTCAAATTGGCAATGCCTGTATCGTTAATAAAATGTATGAAAACAAAACATGTATTGTTGGTCTTCATTTAAGGTTAAGGCATAAGGTTAGCAGTGTAGTTAAGGTTAGGATTAAGGTTAAGTTTCAAATGAAATTTTAAAAAGGTAAATTGTAGAAATAAGAGAGGGGTTTATGACTTTGTGGCTGTGGTAAATAGCGACGACCGCGCTGATGTTGGATGTTGCTGAGGAGGAGGAGGAGGATGATGATGATGGCGTACACAGACCAGTCTCTCCTGGATCTGACAGATGAAGAAAGGCGTGAAAAACTGTCACAGTGGGACCGGCGGACAGATAAACAAACGGACTCAGTTCATGACATCCGAGCTGCTGCTGAAACCCTCTCTATTCCCGCAGACCTGACACTGACGACAGGCGTCTGCTGGCTAACTGCTTGCTAATGCTAACAACCGAGCTAAACTATCACTTAAGCTAGTTGACCGGTTCAAAGATCCATCCCAGAAAGCAAATATATTGACTTCATTGTAGGATTGTCAGGACGGACTTGCGGAACGTAACATTAGCTAGTGTCACAACTCAACCTATCTAGCTGCCAGCTCAAATATCTAGCTAGCTACTGTCTGCCTCGTCCTTGCGTGACTTTTTAACTTGTAGCCACTAGCCAGCTAGGCTAACTAGCTAGCTACTTCCCAGAGTTTATCAACTTGTCTGATGACTTATTTTGAGGAGGCTAGCTAACTCACATACCTGGCCAAGTATTGAAGTCAGCCTATCATAAGTGGTGGCTAACCTTAGCTAGCTTAACTGTTTAGCATTTTCAGATCTAAATCAACAAATTTGATTTGACACATGCGATGAATACAACAGGTGTAGTAGACCTCACAGTGAAATGCTGAATACAACAGGTGTAGTAGACCTCACAGTGAAATGCTGAATACAACAGGTGTAGTAGACCTCACAGTGAAATGCTGAATACAACAGGTGTAGTAGACCTCACAGTGAAATGCTGAATACAACAGGTGTAGTAGACCTCACAGTGAAATGCTGAATACAACAGGTGTAGTAGACCTCACAGTGAAATGCTGAATACAACAGGTGTAGTAGACCTCACAGTGAAATGCTGAATACAACAGGTGTAGTAGACCTTACAGTGAAATGCTGAATACAACAGGTGTAGTAGATCTTACAGTGAAATGCTGAATACAACAGGTGTAGTAGACCTTACAGTGAAATGCTGAATACAACAGGTGTAGTAGACCTTACAGTGAAATGCTGAATACAACAGGTGTAGTAGACATTACAGTGAAATGCTGAATACAACAGGTGTAGTAGACCTCACAGTGAAATGCTGAATACAACAGGTGTAGTAGACCTCACAGTGAAATGCTGAATACAACAGGTGTAGTAGACCTCACAGTGAAATGCTGAATACAACAGGTGTAGTAGACCTTACAGTGAAATGCTGAATACAACAGGTGTAGTAGACCTCACAGTGAAATGCTGAATACAACAGGTGTAGTAGACCTCACAGTGAAATGCTGAATACAACAGGTGTAGTAGACCTCACAGTGAAATGCTGAATACAACAGGTGTAGTGGACCTCACAGTGAAATGCTGAATACAACAGGTGTAGTAGACCTTACAGAGAAATGCTGAATACAACAGGTGTAGTAGACCTTACAGTGAAATGCTGAATACAACAGGTGTAGTAGACCTTACAGTGAAATGCTGAATACAACAGGTGTAGTAGACCTCACAGTGAAATGCTGAATACAACAGGTGTAGTAGACCTTACAGAGA
The DNA here is from genome assembly GCF_901001165.1 of Salmo trutta. Classification (NCBI taxonomy): domain Eukaryota; kingdom Metazoa; phylum Chordata; class Actinopteri; order Salmoniformes; family Salmonidae; genus Salmo; species Salmo trutta. The sequence goes on from NC_042980.1 coordinate 43,286,400, forward strand.
AATGCTGAATACAACAGGTGTAGTAGACCTTACAGTGAAATGCTGAATACAACAGGTGTAGACCTTACAGTGAAATGCTGAATACAACAGGTGTAGTAGACCTTACAGAGAAATGCTGAATACAACAGGTGTAGTAGACCTTACAGAGAAATGCTGAATACAACAGGTGTAGTAGACCTCACAGTGAAATGCTGAATACAACAGGTGTAGTAGACCTCACAGTGAAATGCTGAATACAACAGGTGTAGTAGACCTTACAGAGAAATGCTGAATACAACAGGTGTAGTAGACCTTACAGTGAAATGCTGAATACAACAGGTGTAGTAGACCTTAGAGTGAAATGCTGAATACAACAGGTGTAGTAGACCTTACAGTGAAATGCTGAATACAACAGGTGTAGTAGACCTCACAGTGAAATGCTGAATACAACAGGTGTAGTAGACCTTACAGTGAAATGCTGAATACAACAGGTATAGTAGACCTCACAGTGAAATGCTGAATACAACAGGTGTAGTAGACCTTACAGTGAAATGCTGAATACAACAGGTGTAGTAGACCTCACAGTGAAATGCTGAATACAACAGGTGTAGTAGACCTCACAGTAAAATGCTGAATACAACAGGTGTAGTAGACCTTACAGTGAAATGCTGAATACAACAGGTGTAGTAGACCTCACAGTGAAATGCTGAATACAACAGGTGTAGTAGACCTTACAGTGAAATGCTGAATACAACAGGTGTAGTAGGCCTCACAGTGAAATGCTGAATACAACAGGTGTAGTGGACCTCACAGTGAAATGCTGAATACAACAGGTGTAGTAGACCTTACAGTGAAATGCTGAATACAACAGGTGTAGTGGACCTCACAGTGAAATGCTGAATACAACAGGTGTAGTAGACCTCACAGTGAAATGCTGAATACAAGAGGTGTAGTAGACCTCACAGTGAAATGCTGAATACAACAGGTGTAGTAGACCTTACAGTGAAATGCTGAATACAACAGGTGTAGTAGACCCCACAGTGAAATGCTGAATACAACAGGTGTAGTAGACCTCACAGTGAAATGCTGAAAACAACAGGTGTAGTAGACCTTACAGTGAAATGCTGAATACAACAGGTGTAGTAGACCTTACAGTGAAATGCTGAATACAACAGGTGTAGTAGACCTCACAGTGAAATGCTGAATACAACAGGTGTAGTAGACCTCACAGTGAAATGCTGAATACAACAGGTGTAGTGGACCTCACAGTGAAATGCTGAATACAACAGGTGTAGTAGACCTTACAGAGAAATGCTGAATACAACAGGTGTAGTAGACCTTACAGTGAAATGCTGAATACAACAGGTGTAGTAGACCTTACAGTGAAATGCTGAATACAACAGGTGTAGTAGACCTCACAGTGAAATGCTGAATACAACAGGTGTAGTAGACCTTACAGTGAAATGCTGAATACAACAGGTGTAGACCTTACAGTGAAATGCTGAATACAACAGGTGTAGTAGACCTTACAGAGAAATGCTGAATACAACAGGTGTAGTAGACCTTACAGAGAAATGCTGAATACAACAGGTGTAGTAGACCTCACAGTGAAATGCTGAATACAACAGGTGTAGTAGACCTTACAGAGAAATGCTGAATACAACAGGTGTAGTAGACCTTACAGAGAAATGCTGAATACAACAGGTGTAGTAGACCTCACTGTGAAATGCTGAATACAACAGGTGTAGTAGACCTCACAGTGAAATGCTGAATACAACAGGTGTAGTAGACCTTACAGAGAAATGCTGAATACAACAGGTGTAGTAGACCTTACAGTGAAATGCTGAATACAACAGGTGTAGTAGACCTTAGAGTGAAATGCTGAATACAACAGGTGTAGTAGACCTTACAGTGAAATGCTGAATACAACAGGTGTAGTAGACCTCACAGTGAAATGCTGAATACAACAGGTGTAGTAGACCTTACAGTGAAATGCTGAATACAACAGGTATAGTAGACCTCACAGTGAAATGCTGAATACAACAGGTGTAGTAGACCTTACAGTGAAATGCTGAATACAACAGGTGTAGTAGACCTCACAGTGAAATGCTGAATACAACAGGTGTAGTAGACCTCACAGTAAAATGCTGAATACAACAGGTGTAGTAGACCTTACAGTGAAATGCTGAATACAACAGGTGTAGTAGACCTCACAGTGAAATGCTGAATACAACAGGTGTAGTAGACCTTACAGTGAAATGCTGAATACAACAGGTGTAGTAGACCTTACAGTGAAATGCTGAATACAACAGGTGTAGTAGACCTCACAGTGAAATGCTGAATACAACAGGTGTAGTAGACCTCACAGTGAAATGCTGAATACAACAGGTGTAGTAGACCTTACAGAGAAATGCTGAATACAACAGGTGTAGTAGACCTCACAGTGAAATGCTGAATACAACAGGTGTAGTAGACCTTACAGTGAAATGCTGAATACAACAGGTGTAGTAGACCTCACAGTGAAATGCTGAATACAACAGGTGTAGTAGACCTCACAGTGAAATGCTGAATACAACAGGTGTAGTAGACCTCTCAGTGAAATGCTGAATACAACAGGTGTAGTGGACCTCACAGTGAAATGCTGAATACAACAGGTGTAGTAGACCTTACAGTGAAATACTGAATACAACAGGTGTAGTAGACCTTACAGTGAAATGCTGAATACAACAGGTGTAGTAGACCTCACAGTGAAATGCTGAATACAACAGGTGTAGTAGACCTCACAGTGAAATGCTGAATACAACAGGTGTAGTGGACCTCACAGTGAAATGCTGAATACAACAGGTGTAGTAGACCTTACAGAGAAATGCTGAATACAACAGGTGTAGTAGACCTTACAGTGAAATGCTGAATACAACAGGTGTAGTAGACCTTACAGTGAAATGCTGAATACAACAGGTGTAGTAGACCTCACAGTGAAATGCTGAATACAACAGGTGTAGTAGACCTTACAGAGAAATGCTGAATACAACAGGTGTAGTAGACCTTACAGTGAAATGCTGAATACAACAGGTGTAGACCTTACAGTGAAATGCTGAATACAACAGGTGTAGTAGACCTTACAGAGAAATGCTGAATACAACAGGTGTAGTAGACCTTACAGAGAAATGCTGAATACAACAGGTGTAGTAGACCTCACAGTGAAATGCTGAATACAACAGGTGTAGTAGACCTCACAGTGAAATGCTGAATACAACAGGTGTAGTAGACCTTACAGAGAAATGCTGAATACAACAGGTGTAGTAGACCTTACAGTGAAATGCTGAATACAACAGGTGTAGTAGACCTTAGAGTGAAATGCTGAATACAACAGGTGTAGTAGACCTTACAGTGAAATGCTGAATACAACAGGTGTAGTAGACCTCACAGTGAAATGCTGAATACAACAGGTGTAGTAGACCTTACAGTGAAATGCTGAATACAACAGGTATAGTAGACCTCACAGTGAAATGCTGAATACAACAGGTGTAGTAGACCTTACAGTGAAATGCTGAATACAACAGGTGTAGTAGACCTCACAGTGAAATGCTGAATACAACAGGTGTAGTAGACCTCACAGTAAAATGCTGAATACAACAGGTGTAGTAGACCTTACAGTGAAATGCTGAATACAACAGGTGTAGTAGACCTCACAGTGAAATGCTGAATACAACAGGTGTAGTAGACCTTACAGTGAAATGCTGAATACAACAGGTGTAGTAGGCCTCACAGTGAAATGCTGAATACAACAGGTGTAGTGGACCTCACAGTGAAATGCTGAATACAACAGGTGTAGTAGACCTTACAGTGAAATGCTGAATACAACAGGTGTAGTGGACCTCACAGTGAAATGCTGAATACAACAGGTGTAGTAGACCTCACAGTGAAATGCTGAATACAAGAGGTGTAGTAGACCTCACAGTGAAATGCTGAATACAACAGGTGTAGTAGACCTTACAGTGAAATGCTGAATACAACAGGTGTAGTAGACCTCACAGTGAAATGCTGAATACAACAGGTGTAGTAGACCTCACAGTGAAATGCTGAAAACAACAGGTGTAGTAGACCTTACAGTGAAATGCTGAATACAACAGGTGTAGTAGACCTTACAGTGAAATGCTGAATACAACAGGTGTAGTAGACCTCACAGTGAAATGCTGAATACAACAGGTGTAGTAGACCTCACAGTGAAATGCTGAATACAACAGGTGTAGTGGACCTCACAGTGAAATGCTGAATACAACAGGTGTAGTAGACCTTACAGAGAAATGCTGAATACAACAGGTGTAGTAGACCTTACAGTGAAATGCTGAATACAACAGGTGTAGTAGACCTTACAGTGAAATGCTGAATACAACAGGTGTAGTAGACCTCACAGTGAAATGCTGAATACAACAGGTGTAGTAGACCTTACAGTGAAATGCTGAATACAACAGGTGTAGACCTTACAGTGAAATGCTGAATACAACAGGTGTAGTAGACCTTACAGAGAAATGCTGAATACAACAGGTGTAGTAGACCTTACAGAGAAATGCTGAATACAACAGGTGTAGTAGACCTCACAGTGAAATGCTGAATACAACAGGTGTAGTAGACCTCACAGTGAAATGCTGAATACAACAGGTGTAGTAGACCTTACAGTGAAATGCTGAATACAACAGGTGTAGTGGACCTCACAGTGAAATGCTGAATACAACGGGTGTAGTAGACCTCACAGTGAAATGCTGAATACAAGAGGTGTAGTAGACCTCACAGTGAAATGCTGAATACAACAGGTGTAGTAGACCTTACAGTGAAATGCTGAATACAACAGGTGTAGTAGACCTCACAGTGAAATGCTGAAAACAACAGGTGTAGTAGACCTTACAGTGAAATGCTGAATACAACAGGTGTAGGCTATGTGACTGTGTCAGAACCAACATGTAGGCTATGTGACTGTCAGAACCAACATGTAGGCTATGTGACTGTCAGAACCAACATGTAGGCTATGTGACTGTCAGAACCAACGTGTAGCCTATGTGACTGTGTCAGAGAACCAACATGGAGGCTATGTGACTGTGTCAGTACCAACATGGAGGCTATGTGACTGTCAGAACCAACATGTAGGCTATGTGACTGTGTCAGAGAACCAACATGGAGGCTATGTGACTGTGTCAGAACCAACATGTAGGCTATGTGACTGTGTCAGAGAACCAACATGTAGGCTATGTGACTGTGTCAGTACCAACATGGAGGCTATGTGACTGTCAGAACCAACATGGAGGCTATGTGACTGTCAGAACCAACATGTAGGCTATGTGACTGTGTCAGAGAACCAACATGGAGGCTATGTGACTGTGTCAGTACCAACATGTAGGCTATGTGACTGTGTCAGTACCAACATGTAGGCTATGTGACTGTGTCAGTACCAACATGGAGGCTATGTGACTGTGTCAGTACCAACATGTAGGCTATGTGACTGTGTCAGTACCAACATGGAGGCTATGTGACTGTGTCAGTACCAACATGGAGGCTATGTGACTGTCAGAGCCAACATGGAGGCTATGTGACTGTCAGAACCAACATGGAGGCTATGTGACTGTGTCAGAACCAACATGGAGGCTATGTGACTGTCAGAACCAACATGTAGCCTATGTGACTGTCAGAGCCAACATGGAGGCTATGTGACTGTGTCAGAACCAACATGGAGGCTATATGACTGTGTCAGTACCAACATGGAGGCTATGTGACTGTCAGAACCAACATGGAGGCTATGTGACTGTCAGAACCAACATGTAGCCTATGTGACTGTGTCAGAACCAACATGTAGGGTATGTGACTGTCAGAACCAACATGGAGGCTATGTGACTGTGTCAGTACCAACACGTACTGACACTTTATTTAAGAATCAACCACTGGGAACATTAATGCTGGTTAGTGCTAGTTTGACCACCAGAGGGCATCTTTCAGAAGCGTTTGATAGTCGGCCTGGGTGATATGGCCTAAAAGAAATATCGGAGGTTTGGACGATTCACAATATATGTCTCGATTTCTTGTTTTTCTCTAAACAAATTAAAAAAGGCCAAGACATAATTCTTAACTTAATTGTCTTTATTAAAATAAAAAAATATACAAGACCTCAAGGCCTACAGTGAGGGAAAAAAGTATTTGATCCCCTGCTGATTTTGTACGTTTGCCCACTGACAAAGAAATGATCAGTCTATAATTTTAATGGTAGGTTTATTTGAACAGTGAGAGACAGAATAACAACAAAAAAATCCAGAGAAACGCATGTCAAAAATTTTTGAAAATGATTTGCATTTTAATCAGGGAAATAAGTATTTGACCCCTCTGCAAAACATGACTTAGTACTTGGTGGCAAAACCCTTTTTGGCAATCACAGAGGTTGGACGTTTCTTGTAGTTGGCCACCAGGTTTGCACACATCTCAGGAGGGATTTTGTCCCACTCCTCTTTGCAGATCTTCTCCAAGTCATTAAGGTTTCGAGGCTGACGTTTGGAAACTCGAACCTTCAGCTCCCTCTACAGATTTTCTATGGGATTAAGGTCTGGATACTGGCTAGGCCACTCCAGGACCTTAATGTGCTTCTTCTTGAGCCACTCCTTTGTTGCCTTGGCCGTGTGTTTTGGGTCATTGTCATGCTTGAATACCCATCCATGACCCATTTTCAATGCCCTGGCTGAGGGAAGGAGGTTCTCACCCAAGACTTGACGGTACATGGCCCCATCCATCGTCCCTTTGATGCGGTGAAGTTGTCCTGTCCCCTTAGCAGAAAATACCCCCAAAGCATAATGTTTCCACCTCCATGTTTGACGGTGGGGATGGTGTTCTTGGGGTCATAGGCAGCATTCCTCCTCCTCCAAACACGGCGAGTTGAGTTGATGCCAAAGAGCTCCATTTTGGTCTCATCTGACCACAACACTTTCACCCAGTTGTCCTCTGATTCATTCAGATGTTCATTGGCAAACTTTAGACGGGCATGTATGTGTGCTTTCTTGAGCAGGGGGACCTTGCGGGCGCTGCAGGATTTCAGTCCATCACGGCGTAGTGTGTTACCAATTGTTTTCTTGGTGACTGTGGTCCCAGCTGCCTTGAGATCATTGACAATATCCTCCCGTGTAGTTCTGGGCTGATTCCTCACCGTTCTCATGATCATTGCAACTCCAAGAGGTGAGATCTTGCATGGAGCCCCAGGCCGAGGGAGATTGACAGTTCTTTTGTGTTTCTTCCATTTACGAATAATCGCACCAACTATTGTCACCTTCTCACCAAGCTGCTTGGCGACGGTCTTGTAGCCCATTCCAGCCTTGTGTAGGTCTACAATCTTGTCCCTGACATCCTTGGAGAGCTCTTTGGTCTTGGCCATGGTGGAGAGTTTGGAATCTGATTGATTGATTGCTTCTGTGGACAGGTGTCTTTTATACAGGTAACAAACTGAGATTAGGAGCACTCCCTTTAAGGGTGTGCTCCTAATCTCAGCTCGTTACCTGTATAAAAGACACCTGGGAGCCAGACATATTTCTGATTGAGAGGGGGTCAAATACTTATTTCCCTCATTAAAATGCAAATCAATTTATAAAAAATGTTACATGTGTTTTTCTGGATTTATTGGTTGTTATTCTGTCTCTCACTGTTCAAATAAACCTACTATTAAAATTGTAGACTCATAATTTCTTTGTCAGTGGGCAAACGTACAAAATCAGCAGGGATCAAATACTTTTTTCCCTCACTGTATTTGTGCAAAACAAATGAACAACATACACCCACACGCCTATTCTATTGTTTAGGAATGTTTGACCACAAGCTGTTTGAATATGTCATTTATATAATAATTTTGATTGAAAATGTATTAATTTAGTTAATTTGTTATAATTAGAACAGCCTGTGGTTATTTGTTATTGGATTGGCAGAATGACACAGCTACTAACACATTAGCCTACAGCTGGCCTGAAAATCACTTTTTTGAATCCATTTTAATTATCCAATGTCACGCTTACCGCTGGCGAGGTGAAGCCTGAGCCCAAAGCACTGCTGGCGGGTCCAGTTATTCAAGCGCAATGCTTTTATCATGTTGCTCCCCATGTTGCTCCCGCTGTCAGTTGTCATGCACACCTGTCGGTCGTTACTCATCTTCCACGATGCCAGAGAGTCTCTGAGACCCTGGGCTATTACTTTACCCGTATAATCATCTTCCACGATGCCAGAGAGTCTCTGAGACCCTGGGCTATTACTTCACCTGTATGATCATCTTCCACGATGCCAGAGAGTCTCTGAGACCCTGGGCTATTACTTTACCCGTATAATCATCTTCCACGATGCCAGAGAGTCTTTGAGACCCTGGGCTATTTCCTCACCTGTATAATCATCTTCCACGATGCCAGAGAGTCTTTGAGACCCTGGGCTATTACTTCACCGGTATGATCATCTTCCACGATGCCAGAGAGTCTTTGAGACCCTGGGCTATTACTTCACCAGTATGATCATCTTCCACGATGCCAGAGAGTCTTTGAGAGACTGGGCTATTACTTCACCAGTATGATCATCTTCCACGATGCCAGAGAGTCTTTGAGACCCTGGGCTATTACTTCACCTGTATGATCATCGAGGAAGTACGACGTCTGGAGGCAGACATTTAGCAATTTCCAATCTTCATTTATGTAGTGGGCTGTCAAACTTAGGTATGGCTCTAATGTTCTGCTCGACCATAGATCGGCTGTGGTGGAAAAATAAGTAACACTAGCCAGCTTCTCTGCCACTCTTTCGCGGGTAGCAGTGTATAATCACGGCAGGGCTTCTTCCGTGAAATACTTGCAGCTTGGCAGCTGATATTTGTGGTCAACTGTACCTAGCAGCTTTTTAAAGCCTGGTGTTTCTACTGCAAAGATTGAAACCATATCTGCATCTGTTATCTCCTTCCACGTCAAACTGTTCTTGTCATAAGGGATTATGTTTGAAAAGGATGCGACTATGGTAGTTTGTCTTTTAGCAGACGTTTTGGGAATCGGGCGACTGGAATCGGCGTAGTCTCACGCATTCCTCCCATTCCACCGTGTGTTTCAGTTGCAGGTGATGGAAGGGGTTGGTTGTACTGCTGCTTTTCGTAGCAATTATCTTTCCACACATTTTGCACAAGACACTCGTTTGCTGAACATCAGACCTCTTAAACCCGAACCACTTCCATATTACTGAAAAAACAAGATTCGACATTGGGCTGACAGAGAAGACCGTGAGATGCTGCGTTTTTAAAACGTTACAACATTATAACAGAACCTCGATTCTTGCGATACAGGCATTTTCCATACCGCACTAAAACATAAACTCGAATATATCGAGAAAAAAATGTATATCGCCCAGCCCTATTTGATAGCCTTCAATAGTGGCTGTACTAGAGAATTTAAAACCTTTTTTTGTAAGAACATAGTATATGGGACTGATTTTAAGAAATTTTGCTGAATTAATTTGATTAATATTAGGTTGTTTCTATTCCAAGAAAAACAAAAAACCCTCTGGGTTTCTGCTAGGATGGAACGGAAAATATGGTACTGTACAACGTGACGGTCGGGAGTAGAGTACTGGGCTATTTAGCTAAAGATTTCCCGTGTCGTGCGGGAAATCGGGGTTCAATTCCCCGACGGGAAGGAAGGAGTAGGCTGTCCTTGTAAATAAGAATTTCTTCGTAACTGACATGCCTAGTTAAATAAAGGTTACACTAAGAGCATAACATTTCTACACCATAATTGTAGTCTAACCAATATTCAAACGGAGATTCAGTGAAAATAAAAATCTCATTGATTAATCAAGACCAGTCCCCATGCTTGTCTCAGAGCAGAGCGAAACGGTGCTAAAATAGTTGTAGGCTATTGCTTCAAATCCTATTGCTTCTAACTTCAATATGCTCTTTAAATAAATAAGACCTACACCACTTTTAACAGAACATTACTCAACACTAGTGAGACTCATGTCCCCTACGGTAGGCCTACAGTATATCGAAAAATATGACGTGACCCTCCGACAATAATTACATATAGAGGATTGGAGGATATTTCTGTAATTCAGTGATATTTATTCCCGTTGTAATTCGTTATGGATCCATAACTAAATAAACATCGGCATTTTGAAAGAGTATTTTTATCATTATTTTATTAACGAAAGCATAAAGATGCCATTATTATTTACATTATTTTAGTTTGAACGTGCAAACTAGCACTAAGAACAGAACAGCGGGAACGTTTACCCTAGTCAGTGCCATTATTAGTGCAATGCCCCTTAAAGTGTTGCTCTGTGCTACCCAGTGTGGCGGGGTTGGGGTCCACCCCCCTCCCTCCTCCTCCCTTCCCCATGGGGTAGATCGGTCTTCTGTGCGCGGCTCTGCGGCCCATCCCGTGCACCCTGCCCTCGTGCCTTGAACCTTCCGCGGTTTCAGTGGATACAGCTGAATCCCCATTGTGCGCCACTCGGGAGCCATGACCAATATGACCAATATATATATTGTCATGCTAATACCAGGGTTAATAATATATCTGTGAGAATATCCAACGGGCTTTTATATCATTCAAAAAATAATAATTAACTTGTGCACAATTATCAGTTTCTATTTAGGTTTATGTCGCCCATTCATTGTCAGTTAGAGACACAGTAGGACCCAAAAGCATAATCAGTGCTCTAACTCCCCCTTGCGCTGGTCTGGAGCAATGAAGTGGTGACGCAGGGTACCGTACTAAACCACAAATGACCACTAAATCCCGCAGCATAATCCCAAACCACTGTAGATGTAGGTTCTCTGACACAGTCACATGTTGGTTATGTGACTGTCAGAGGCACAAAAAGTACCAACAGAACAAAGTAGCATGGACCTGTTTCCATTTGTAATGGAATAAAACGTCAGACATGAAATGTCAGCCTGATATCAAAATCCTGGTTCCCTGCCAACAGATAGTTTTCTCTTAAACAGTCAGAACTGGTGGCTCTGACTGAGAACATACAGCAGAAGCTTTCTTACTTCAACGAGTTGGAGAACATCAACACGGTCTTTTAAAAAATGTATTAAACCCTGTACCCATCCTCCTTGCTGTGGCATTTTAAATCCTTTAGCAAATGTCATTGGTTAATCTTTTTCCTGACTCGAGCATTGCAAGAGTTCATTCTCGCCCTGTCTCTGCAGAAATTAAACCCGCCCACACTGTCTGTAAACAGTGAAGGATCAATACCAAAGCTTTTGAAATTGGATGAATGTATAGAGTATGTTTCTTCCCATGTAAGTTTATTTTCACCCCACAATGGAAAGTATGTATTCTACTGTAGAGCTGTGTCTTCATATTGGCTGATTTACAAACTTTTTTTTTTTTCCCAAACTTTTATGATTACCCAGTGTATCTGGCTAAGTTCCAACAATGTCTGTCTAAAGCCATGCACTTCATGAAGACACTGTGAACGCTATGCAGAATCTCACCAGCCAGTTAACAAAAAGGGTAGGAAGAAGTCCTCGGACGCTTTTTTATTATCGATTTTGACTTGGTACTTGTACACAAGTCTTCTGTCTTGAGTTGTCTGTGTGATTTAAAATTTATTTTTCTTTCAGGATCCATTGGGTCTAACGAACGCAGACAATGTCTTCACACTGTGCTATGTCAAGTTCAGAGTGAGTATAATTATTTATTTATTCTGTTGGAATTACAAATTGCTAAGCCATCCGTTTGGTTGAAAAACTCTGTTGTGTTTGTAGAGATGAATAATAGTGATTGTTCTTTCAGATGCTGATTGAACAAATGGAGCAGAGGTCAGAGAGAATACTTGAGTGAGTATTGGGTTCATGTACTGTATGATCATGGCTTATCAGGATCGCCTCACCTACTGTGGTGTGTTCTGTTATCTTTGTGTAATTCCTACACATGTTCTGTCATCTTTGTGTAATTCCTACACATGTTCTGTCATCTTTGTGTAATTCCTACACATGTTCTGTCATCTTTGTGTAATTCAAATCAACTTTTATTTGTAACATGCGCCAAATACAACAGGTGTAGACATTCACAGTGAAATTCTTACTTACAAGCCCTTAACCAACAATGCAGTTTATAGAAAAATACCTTAAGAAATAAAGTAACAAATAATTAAAGTCCAGCAGTAAAATAACAATAGCTAGGCTATATACAGGGCTACTGGTACAGAGTCAATGTGCGGGGGCACCGGTTATTTGAGGTAATTGAGGTAATATGTACATGTAGGTAGAGTTATTAAAGTGACTATGCATAGATAATAAACAGAGTAGCAGCAGCGTAAGGGGGGGGGCAATGCAAATATTCTGGGTAGCCATTGCTTTGATGTTCAGGACTCTTATGGCTTGGGGTAGAAGCTGTTTAGAAGCCTTTTGGACTTAGACTTGGCGCTCTGGTACCGCTCTGCGGTAGCAGAGAGAACAGTCTATGACTAGGGTGGCTGGAGTCTTTGACAATTTTTAGGGCCTTCCTCTGACACCGCCTGGTATAGAGGTCCTAGATGGCAGGAAGCTTGGCCCCGGTGATTTACTGGGCCGTACGCACTACCCTCTGTAGTGCCTTGCGGTCGGAGGCCGAGCAGTTGCCATACCTAGCAGTGATGCAACCAGTCAGGATGCTCTCGATGGTGCAGCTGTAGAACCATTTGAGGATTTGAGGACACATGCCAAATATTTTCAGTCTCCTGAGGGGGAATAGGCGTTGTCGTGACCTCTTCACGACTGTCTTGGTGTATTTGGACCATGATAGTTTGCTGGGGATGTGGACACCAAGGAACTTGAAGCTCTCAACCTGCTCCACTACAGCCCTGTCGATGAGAATGGGGGTGCGCTCTGCCCACCTTTTCCTGTAGTCCACAATCATTTCCTTTGTCTTGATCACATTGAGGGAGAAGTTGTTGTCTTGGCACCACACTTCCAGGTTCCTGACCTCCTCCCTATAGACTGTCTCATCGTTGTCTGTGACCAGGCCTACCACAACGTCATCAATGCACTTATTGATGAAGCCGGTGACTGATGTGGTATACTCCTCAATGACATTGGATGAGTCCCAGAACATATTCCAGTCTGTGCTAGCGGAAAAGAACTGTAGCTTAGCAGCTGCGTAATCTGACCACTTCCATATTGAGCGAGTCACTGGTACTTCCTGCTTTAGTTTTTGCTTGTAAGCAGGAGGAGAGCATTATGGTCAGATTTGCCAAATAGAGGGCGAGGGAGAGCTTTGTAAGCATCTCTTTTTTTCTCCTCTTGTTGCACATGTAACATGCTGGTAGAAATGAGGTAAAACAGATTTAAATTTCCCTGCATTAAATTTCCCTGCGTCGCCTCTGGATGAGTATTTTCTTGTTTGCTTATGGCCTTATACAGCTTGTTGAGTACGGTCTTAGTGCCAGCATCGGTTTGTGGTGGTAAATAGACAGCTACGAAAAATATAGATAAACTCTTTTGGTAAATAGTGTGGTCTACAGCTTATCATGAGATACTCTACCTCAGGCGAACAAAACCTCGAGACTTGCTTAATATTTGATTTCAAGCACCAGCTGTTATTAACAAATAGACACAGACCGCCACCCCTTGTTATCCATGTCGTCGTTCAGTCAGGACACGGAGAAACATAAGATATCACAGTTTAATGTCCCGTTGGTAGGATAGTCTTGACAGGAGTTCATCCAGTTTATTCTCCAATGATTGCACATTGGCCAATAGGACGGATGGTAGAGGCGGGTTACCCACTCGCCGACAAATTCTCACAAGACACCCGCACCTGCGTCCCTGTATCTGTGTCTTCTCTTCACACGAATATCTGAGATTTGGGCCTGGTCGGGTATCTGGAGTAAATCCTTTGCGTCCGACTCGTTAAAGAAAAAAAATCTTTGTCCAGTTCAAAGTGAGTAACCGCTGTTCACATAGATGACAGAACATGTGTAGGATCTACACATAGATACTGTAACAGAACATGTGTAGGTGTCACGGTTGTCGTTGGTGAAAGAGGACCAAAACGCAGCAGGTACGTGCATGCTCATTTTGATGATTTATTAACTTCAAACAATGACCGTACAAAAAATAACAAACACGAGAAACGAACGAACGAACGACAACAAACAGTCTGGCAAAGCCTAAGCTCAACACAGAACAATCACCCACAAAATAACAACCACAAACACACCCTAATATATGGGACTCTCAATCAAAGGCAGAAAGACAACACCTGCCTTCAACTGAGAGTCCCAACCCCAATCAACACAACATAGAAACACACTCACCAGACTAGACATAGAAATACATAAACATAGACTATAAACCAAAACCCCGGAAATACTAAATCAAACACCCTTTAACCAAACACACCACCCTGAACCACATAAAACAAATACCCTCTGTCACGTCCTGACCAAACTACAATACTAATTAACCCTTATACTGGCCAGGACGTGACAGTAGGAATGAGGAAATAATAGTAAATAATAATGGAGCCGGAGGGGATGGCTGCCTTTTTATGGGCTCTTAACCAACCGTGCAGAAGGAGATTGGGGTGCCTTGTAAGGATCCGGCGATGAGTGGCTAATCTGGATGTGGCAGGGCTTGCAAACTATTACAGACTACAAAGGGAAGCACAGCTGCGAGCTGCCCAGTGACACAAGCCTACCAGATGAGCTAAATTACTTCTATGCTTGCTTCGAGGCAAGTAACACTGAAACATGCATGAGAGCACCAGCTGTTCCGGACGATTGTGCGATCACACTCTCTGTAGCTGATGTAAGTAAGACCTTTAAACAGGTCAACATTCACAAGGCCGCTGGGCAAGATGGATTACCAGGACATGTACTCCAAGATTGCATTGACCAACTGGCAAGTGTCTTCACTGGCATTTTCAACCTCCCCCTGTCTGAGTTTGTATTACCAACATCGTTCAAGCAGACCACCATAGGCCCTGTGCCCAAGAACACTAAGGTAACCTGCCTAAATGACTACCGACCGACCCGTAGCACTCACGTCTGTAGCCATGAAGTGCTTTGAAAGGCTGGTCATGGCTCACAACACCATTATCCCAGAAACCCTAGACCCACTCCAATTCGCATAGCGCCCCAACAGATCCACAGATGATACAATCTCTATTGCACTCCACACTGCCCTTTCACGCCTGGACAAAAGGAACCCCTATTTGAGAATGCTACTCATTGACTACAGCTCAGTGTTCCAACACCATAGTGTCCTCAAAGCTCATCACTAAGCTGAGGACCCTGGGACTAAACACTTCCCTCTGCAACTGGATCCTGGACTTCCTGATGGGCCACCCCCAGGTGGTAAGGGTAGGTAACAGCACATCCGCCACACTGACCCACAAGACAGGGGGCCCTCAGGGATGCGTGCTCAGTCCCCTCCTGTACTCCCTGTTCACTCATGACTGCATGGCCAGGCACGACTCCAACACCATCATTAAGTTTGCCGACAACACAACAGTGGTAGGCCTGATCACCAACAACAACGAGACAGCCTACAGGGAGGAGGTCAGAGACCTGGCCGTGTGGTGCCTGGACAGCAACCTCTCCCTCAACATGACCAAGGAGATGATTGTGGACTACAGGAAAAGGAGGACCAAGCACCCCCCCATTCTTAACGACGGGGCTGCAGTGGAGCTGGTTGAGAGTTTCAAGTTCCTTGGTGTCCACATCACCAACAAACTAACATGGTCCAAGCACACCAAGACAGTCGTGAAGAGGGCATGACAAAACCTATTCCCCCTCAGGAGACTGAAAAGATGTGTCACGGGTCTTCAGGTCCTCAAAAAGTTATACAGCTACACCATCGAGAGCATCCTGACTGGTTGCATCACCGCCTGGTATGGCAACTGCTCAGCCTCCAACCGCAAGGCGCTACAAGCTTCCAGCCATCTAGGACCTCAACCAGGCGGTGTCAGAGGAAGGCCCTAAAAATTGTCAAAGACTCCAGCCACCCTAGTCATAGACTGTTCTCTCTGCTACAGCACGGCAAGCGGTACCAGAGTGTCAAGTCTAGGTCCAAAAGGCTTCTGAACAGCTTTTTCCCCCAAGCCATAAGACTGCTGAACAGCTAATTAAATGGCTATTTGCATTTATGCTGCTGCTACTCAATGTCTGTCATCTATGCATAGTCACTTAACCCCTACCTACATGTACATATTACCTCAACTAACCTGTACCCCCGCACATTGACTCGGTACCGGTACCCCCTGTATATAGTCTCGTTGTTATTTTATTGTTGCTCTTATTTTTTTATTGTAGTCTTATTTATTTTTATTTATTTTATTTTTTCTTAACTGCATTGTTGGTTAAGGGCTCATAAGTAATCATTTCACTGTAAGGTCTACACCGTTTTAAACAACAAGGACCGCTGTGATCCTGCTAAGATCACAGTATTTTACTAAGATCCATTCACTTGTGATTGGTTTTATTTTATTTGTCAGATACAATTGCATAGATACTGTACAAAACACATTACTGAAATGATATTATCTGAGAAGCCTTCAACATGTTTTGCCAGCGCTGATGTTGTCTGTCTGTTTGTCCTGTGTTCTCTTCCCAGGTGCGTAGTGGCTGTGCCTTCATGTTTCACGTCTGTCAGGATGAGCACCAGCTCTACAACTGACTTCTTCTCCGAACCCACACCTAGACTAGAGGAAGTACTGTCTCCATACCCACACCTATACTAGAGGAAGTACTGTCTCCAAACCCACACCTAGACTAGAGGATGTACTGTCTCCAAACCCACACCTAGACTAGAGGAAGTACTGTCTCCATACCCACACCTATACTAGAGGAAGTACTGTCTCCAAACCCACACCTATACTAGAGGAAGTACTGTCTCCAAACCCACACCTATACTAGAGGATGTACTGTCTCCAAACCCACACCTAGACTAGAAGAAGTACTGTCTCCAAACCCACACCTAGACTAGAGGAAGTACTGTCTCCAAACCCACACCTAGACTAGAGGATGTACTGTCTCCAAACCCACACCTAGACTAGAGGATGTACTGTCTCCAAACCCACACCTAGACTAGAGGATGTACTGTCTCCAAACCCACACCTAGACTAGAGGAAGTACTGTCTCCAAACCCACACCTAGACAAGAGGAAGTACTGTCTCCAAACCCACACCTATACTAGAGGAAGTACTGTCTCCAAAACCCACACCTAGACTTGAGGATGTACTGTCTCCAAACCCACACCTATACTAGAGGATGTACTGTCTCCAAACCCACACCTAGACTAGAGGAAGTACTGTCTCCAAACCCACACCTAGACTAGAGGAAGTACTGTCTCCAAACCCACACCTAGACAAGAGGAAGTACTGTCTCCAAACCCACACCTATACTAGAGGAAGTACTGTCTCCAAAACCCACACCTAGACTTGAGGATGTACTGTCTCCAAACCCACACCTAGACTAGAAGAAGTACTGTCTCCAAACCCACACCTAGACTAGAGGAAGTACTGTCTCCAAACCCACACCTAGACTAGAGGAAGTACTGTCTCCAAACCCACACCTAGACAAGAGGAAGTACTGTCTCCAAACCCACACCTAGACTAGAGGAAGTACTGTCTCCAAACCCACACCTAGACTAGAGGAAGTACTGTCTCCAAACCCACACCTAGACAAGAGGAAGTACTGTCTCCAAACCCACACCTAGACTAGAGGAAGTACTGTCTCCAAACCCACACCTAGACAAGAGGAAGTACTGTCTCCAAACCCACACCTAGACTAGAGGAAGTACTGTCTCCAAACCCACACCTAGACTAGAGGAAGTACTGTCTCCAAACCCACACCTATACTAGAGGAAGTACTGTCTCCAAACCCACACCTAGACTAGAGGAAGTACTGTCTCCAAAACCACACCTTGACCTTTTTTTTTGTAGCACCATCCCTTAATGCTAATGCTCACTGAAGCTCAGAGCTCTGTACAGTTTATGTTTGTCTTGACGTAAAGGCTCATGTGAATGGATATTTCCTTGTTAGTATTCTCCTTTCTTTCTCTTTAATTTATTTTCTTTATTTTCTGTCTGTCTCTTGTCTTTTTACACCTGATGGCTTTACTGTTGAATTAACTGGCAGCTGTAACATTCTACACAGTGAGATAAAACATGTATCTAAACTGATCAGATTCCTGCTAATGTTTCTCTCTTGTAGAAGAAATGTATTTTCAACATACTGTCATTTCCCAGAGGACAACTCAAATGTGACCTTTTAAATTGCAGTGAGTGAACTCACTACGGAGCCTTTTGCTCACTGGTGGGAAAGTGAAGGAGTTTACCCCTCCCCCTTCCCTCCAGTGAACTGCTGTGTCTGTCGCTGTATGACGTCCTGCGACCGCTCATCATCCGCGGTATCCACCTGGAGACCCTGTCAGAACTCTGTGGCATCCTAAATAATGAGATGCTAGAAGACCACGTCCACAAAAACGGTACTGTCACTCGCAATACAAAGGACCTCCGGTTACTCTTACCATCAAGCTATAGTATGTTACATATTTACCATAAGGTATTTTCAGAGAGCAGTGTAATTAGGTCTACACGTCAACAAATAAAACATTCCTAGGACATGATGTTTATTTCTAAAAGCGAGGGTGTGTAACCAGGCTGAGTAGAAGTGTATAACATCATGGTGTGTGTGTAGCTGGTCAGCTAGGGGTGTTTGAGGCTGTGGTGAAACATGCTGGAGGATGTCCAGGAGAGGCTGATCTACAGGACGCACATCTACATCCAGACTGACGCCCCCGGGGACCTGGCCTATCCTGAGATGATGGAGGTGGGTTTGACTGACTGCTGTCTTCAGTCAGTAGGAGTGTAGTTGCCCCTATATACTAATCTAAGGTCTGTTTCCCCTTGTAATGGGAATATTTAACATTTAATTCATTATATATATTTTTTACCTTAACTTAACTAGGCAAGTCAGTTAAGAACCAATTCTTATTTACAATGACGGCCTACACCGGCCAAACCCGGACGACACTGGGCCAATTGTGCGCCGCCCTATGGGACTCCCAATCATGGCCTTTTGTGATACAGCCTGGAATCGAACCACGGTGTCTCTAGTGACGCCTCAAGCCCTGAGATGCAGTTCCTTAGACCGCTGTGCCACTCGGGAGTCCAGTTAAGAGTGATTAACACAGTGTTCCCTTTCTGTAATATTTCCAGTGTTCTGGTGATAGTGATTGACATTGATTTATTATTGATTCTGTGAAACACTGATTTTGTAGCAGCTGACAGTCACTGCCCTTTGTTTTGACTTCTACAAGGTCTTGGCCTGGAGTTTTACAGTACAGATGTTTACAGTACACTTGGTGCTGTCTGAGTAGAATAGAAAGAACCTTTCTTCAAGAGGCCTGTTAGATATTGTCCGGACCTCTGGCAGTCTCTATGGGGGTGCCACAGGTTCAATTATTGGGCCAACTCTTTTCTCTGTATACATCAATGATGTTGCTCTTGCTGCTGGTGATTCTCTGATCCACCTCTACGCAGACGACACCGTTCTGTATACTTCTGGCCCTTCTTTAGATACTGTGTTAACAACCCTCCAGACGAGCTTCAATACCGTACAACTCTCCTTCTGTGGCCTCCAACTGCTCCTAAATACAAGTAAAACTAAATGCATGCTCTTCAACCAATCGCTGCCTGCACCTGCCCACCTGTCCAGCATCACTACTCTGGACGGTTCTGACTTAGAATATGTGGACAACTACAAATACCTAGGTGTCTGGTTAGACTGTAAACTCTCCTTCCAGACTCACATCAAACATCTCCAATCCAAAGTTAAATATAGAATTGGCTTCCTATTTCGCAAAACAAAGCATCCTTCACTCATGCTGCCAAACATACCCTCGTAAAACTGACCATCCTACCGATCCTCGACTTCGGGCGATGTCATTTACAAAATAGCCTCCAATACCCTACTCAACAAACTGGATGCAGTCTATCACAGTGCCATCCGTTTTGTCACCAAAGCCCCATATACTACCCACCACTGCAACCTGTATGCTCTTGTTGGCTGGCCTTCGCTTCATAATCGTTGCCAAACCCACTGGCTCCAGGTCATCTACAAGACCCTGCTAGGTAAAGTCCCCCCTTATCTCCGCTCACTGGTCACCATAGCAGCACCCACCTGTAGCACGCGCTCCAGCAGGTATATCTCTCTGGTCAACCCCAAAGCCAATTCCTCCTTTGGCCGTCTCTCCTTCCAGTTCTCTGCTGCCAATGACTGGAACGAACTCCAAAAATCTCTGAAACTGGAAACACTTATCTCCCTCACTAGCTTTAAGCACCAGCTGTCAGAGCAGCTCTCAGATCACTGCACCTGTACATAGCCCATCTATAATTTAGTCCAAACAACTACCTCTTCCCCTGCTGTATTTATTTATTTATTTTGCTCCTTTGCACCCCATTATTTATTTCTACTTTGCACTTTCTTCTACTACAAATCTACCATTCCAGTGTTTTACTTGCTATACTTTATTTACTTTGCCACCATGGCCTTTTTTGCCTTTACCTCCCTTATCTCACCTCATTTGCTCACATTGCATATAGACTTATTTTTCTACTGTATTATTGACTGTATGTTTGTTTTACTCCATGTGTAACTCTGTGTTGTTGTATGTGTCAAACTGCTTTGCTTTATCTTGGCCAGGTCGCAATTGTAAATGAGAACTTGTTCTCAACTAGCTTACCTGCTTAAATGAAGGTGAAATAAAAATAAAAATAAAAAATGTTTTCTGTGCTGGAGGCGTCTCCCTGTTCAACTTGTAATAAACTACGGCCGGGCATGAGTAATCGAACAGACATCAAAGCTCGATCTTTAACCAGAGATTAAAAAAATAAATTGAATACTGTAAAACTATTTGGTGTCTGCCCGAACGGGCAAGTGACATTTTGTCTTAAAGACAATGTTAATTTGCTTTGACTCTAGTGTTCCATGTGCACATGTGCATTTGCAGGGCACAACAAAAAAGAAGCCAAGACAAGCATCACGCCCTTCTCCCTAAATTCTCTTTCCCCTCCGTGTCTCATTCATTCAATTGCGTTTCGACCTCTCCATATACACACACAGACACATGTCCTGAGTGTGCACACTAACTCCTGTTAGACCTACAGAAATAAATGCCTATAGAAACGTATCTAACCGATGGGATAGACAAGCTACAGTCCTTGCCAAGTGATCATAGTTTTTATCACAAATGTAAAAATCTGAAAATATGCACACAAAAAAATGGATAAAGACAGCGTATTTCCATCAGAATCATTAAGCATATGCCTACTCAGGAAACAGCTGTCTGGAATTCATCACCATGCAGTGTTCAATGTGGAATTGTTCATCCATTTAAGAAAATTCTAAATAACAGGCAGAATAAACTATATTGAACATCTGTATATTGAAAAAGAAGACCGATTTTTGCTTTGTAACCCTGAATAAAATGATTTCAACTGGTCAAACTGAGCCCCGTTTCAAATGATTTCCCTTTGAGTTCGAGATACGCATAACTTGATAATAATTAATTAAATATTTAATAATTTTGCACTGGCAACTGTTTTCATTTGGAAAAATATTCTGTTCTATTGTTATTCTGTTTTTATAATACATGTTTTGTTTACTTAAAAAAAAAAGTGTACCTTGACTGCTTTAAGGGCTTGGGAAATAAGAGCGTCTTGTCTGTTAAATTACCAAAAACGAGGCTATTTCATTGCACAGCCATAGGCTTCCACAAGCAATCACCACTGCTGAGGTTACTGCCTTTTTCAAGGTTGTGTTCCACCATATAATATAACTAGTTGATATTACTGTTTCAATAAATAAATCATAAATTGCACTTGCTATTTTATTGACAAATTATTTATATACTGTGTATACATGCATACATATAGTACCAGTTAAAAGTTTGGACACAGCTACTCATTCCAGGGTTTTTCTTTATTTTTACTATTTTCTACATTGTAGAATAATCGTGAAGACATCAAAACTATGAAATAACACACATGGAATCATGTAGTAACCAAAAAAGTGTTAAACAAATTTGCCTTGATGACAGCTAAAGAAAAACCCTAGAGTAGGTGGGTGTACAAACTTTTGACTGGTACTGTGTGTGTGTACGTACATACATATATACATTACATATATACATACACACATACATCCCGGAGTCGCCTCTTCACTGTTGACGTTGAGACTGGTGTTTTGCGGGTAATATTTAATGAAGCTGCCAGGACTTGTGAGGAGTCTGTTTCTTAAACTAGACACTAATGTACTTGTCCTCTTGCTCAGTTGTGCACCGGGGCCTCCCACACCTCTTTCTGTTCTGGTCAGAGTCAGTTTGCACTGTTCTGTGAAGGGAGTAGTACACAGCGTTGTATGAGATCTTCAGTTTCTTGGCAATTTCTTGCATAGAATAGCCTTCATTTCTCAGAACAAGAATAGACTGACGAGTTTCAGAAGAAAGTTATTTGTTTCTGGACATTTTGAACCTGTAATCGAACCCACAAATTCTGATGCTCCAGATACTCAACTAGTCTAAAGAAGGACTTTTTTATTGATTCTTTATTCTGCACTAGTTTTCAGCTGTGCTAACATAATTGCAAAAGGGTTTTCTGATGATCAATTAGCCTTTTAAAATGATCAACTTGGATTAGCTAACACAAAATGCCACTGGAACACAGGAGTGATGGTTGCTGATAATGGGCCTCTGTACGCCTATGTAGATATTACATTAAAAAATCAGCTGTTTCCAGCTACAATAGGCATTTACAACATTTAACAATGTCCACACTGTATTTCTGATTAATCAGTTATTTTAATGGACAAAAATTAGATTTTCTTTCAAAAACAAGGACATTTCTAAGTAACCCCAAACTTTTGAACGGTAGTGTATATGGCAATTAGGATTTGTTATCTGTAATGGTTATGATAAATTAAGCATCTTTTGCAATCTTTTGGCATATAGATAAATACGCACACACTCAAAAAAAAATGTATCATTAGAGGTCTCGAGCAGTCAAAATGTCAAATGCCATCGCTATAATAACCATATGACAAATGCCCCTCCCTATAATAAACCATATGACAAATGCCCCTCCCTATAATAAACCATATGACAAATGCCCCTCCCTATAATAAACCATATAACAAATGCCCCTCCCTATAATAAACCATATGACAAATGCCCCTCCCTATAATAAACCATATGACAAATGCCCCTCCCTATAATAAACCATATGACAAATTCCCCTCCCTATAATAAACCATATGACAAATGCCCCTCCCTATAATAAACCATATTACAAATGCCCCTCCCTATAATAAACCATATGACAAATGCCCCTCCCTATAATAAACCGTGTTAATTTATGGTTGACTATCTGCGACTGCACCTCTATTGTTCACCCCCCCCTCCCCCCTAATGGTTAAGATTTGGGGAAGGTGTGCTGATCCTAGATCTGTGCCTATGGGCAACTTCTACCTGCAACGGTCTTCAATACAAAACAAAGACGCATGTTTAATCAATCTCTCTTACAGAGAATCGCCCAGAGCCTGAAGGAAGAGCAAACAAAGCTAATGGCCCAGGTGTCCTCATTCTCTGACGTAGCAGCTTGAATACCCAGAGGGCAGGAGAGACGGTAACGCAAGTCACTGTTTACAAATGACAGTGGAAAGGCATTTCTTCTCTTTATAAGTTATGAATGGTATTACTGTTGTACTTTCTCTCTCTCTCTGGTCCTTGCGTACAGGTAGTATAGACTCATCCCGCTTTCAGCCGTATGTCTCTCCCGCTGACCTGCATGGCATGTGTTACCCTACAGTCAGACGGACGCTGGTCTGCTTATCCAAGCTCCTCCAAGCTCCTCGGGTGTATAGATGTGAGTACATGGCTTATTTGGCATGTTTACTCTTCCAAATATGACATAATAATATGATAGGCATCTGAATAAGACAAAAGATACAGGCCTATGAATGAATCAGGAGCCTAGTCCATTGCATGATGAGAGTATTTGACCTGTCCTCCTGCTTTCCCTACACCTGCCATCCACCATGTTGTCCCTGTGCTGATGCTGTCCACCATGTTGTCCCTGTGTTGATGCTGTCCACCATGTTGATGCATGGGATTTGTTGGCCCTCCAGAGAGCAGTCTTCCAGGGCTTATCTCAAGAGGCCTTATCTGCCTGCATCCAGTCCCTGCTCAAAGCCTCTTCATGTCATCCTCAAGAACAAGGTTGGTGCAGATTTATTTTAGGCACAAGGACAATGCGATGCACGTAATGCATTACGGTATACATTCAGTTGCCAGTTTATTAGGTACACCAAAAATGGTTTTACAGACAGTGAGTCACGTGGCCATGGCTTGCTATATAAAGCAGGCAGACGGGCATTCAGTTACTGTTCGATTGAACGTTTGAATGGGCAAAACGAGTGACCTAAGCGACTTTGAGCGTGGTATGATCATCGGTGCCAGGCGCGCCAGTTCCAGTATCTCAGAAATGGCCTCCTAGGGTTTACAGAGAACGGTGCGACAAACAAAAAAAACATGTGGTCAGTGGCAGTCCTGTGGGCAAAAACTGCTCGTTGAAGAGAGAGATCGAAGGAGAATGGCAAGAATCGTGCAAGCTAACAGACGGGCCACAAACAGACAAATAACAGAGCAGTACAACAGTGGCATGCAGAACGACATCTCAGCTAAAAACAAGAAGCGGCTCCATTGGACACATGATCACCAACACTGGACAACTGAGAAGTGGAAAAACATTGCCTGGTCCGTCGAATACTGGTTCCTATTGCGTCATGTTGATGGCAGAGTCAGGATTTGGTGTAAGCAGCATGAGTCCATGGCCCCATCTTGTCTGGTGTCAATGTTACAGGCTGGTGGTGGTGGTGTGATGGTGTAGGGAGTGTTTTCCTGGCACATGTTAGGTCCCTTGATGCCAATTGAGCAATTGTTTCCATACCCCCAAAGAATTCAGACTGTTCTGGAGGCAAAGGGCGGTCTGACCCGGTACTAGATAGTTATACCTAATAAACTGGCCCTGGGTGTACATTTCTGACTGTAAAGGGTGTCATTCCAAAACAACTGTAGCCCTTCACCTGTTCACCTTTTTTCTACTTAAATGGGTCAATACTGGTTTTCTTTTTGGGGAAAAGGTTAACATTTGAAATATTCTGATGTTAAAGTTACTGGTATGGTTTCATCTTGTACAGACACAAGTAGACGGTCAGCTGTTTCCGATAAAACACCTGTTTATCATGAGGGAACAGATGGCCCCATCCCACACAGACTTTGCCATCAAGGAGATCTCTCTGGACCTGAAGAGAACCAGAGGTGAGATGGTGAGGAGGGAGAGAAGAGGTTCCTTAAAACCTGTCATCACATTAGCATAATCATTCGGGGATGACTGTTGTGTCCAAATGCACATGGCTATTATTATAACGTTATAACTTGAGTTACTGTATAGCCTTCTCTAGCTGTCGGTAGAATTGCTCCTGTTCTGGTACTTCCAAGGTCGGATTTAATTTGTAACACTAGAGAGCACTCTAATCCTTCTTCAGCAAGATCCATCTTTTCTTTTCCTGTTTTAAATCAGATGCTGCCTTCAAAATGATGAACCCCAAATCTGTACCTAGTTTCTTCAGACTCAACAGCCACAATGCCATCCTAGAATTTCTCTTAGAGGTAAAGTTTTTTTTAGATTTAGTTGAAATACATCATACACATATAGGACCAGGAGTTTCTATGTCAGGAAAACCTCATGGCCCTATATGTCATTTGAGAGGTCCCTCATCTACAATTCCAGTTACTAGTAACTAACTAACCTCTCTCTCTGGACCTAATCTATAGTACTATGTACTAGTAACTAACTAACCTCTCTCTGTTGAACCTAATCTACAGTACTATGTACTAGTAACTAACTAACCTCTCTCTGGACCTAATCTACAGAACTATGTACTAGTAACTAACTAACCTCTCTCTGGACCTAATCTACAGTACTATGTACTAGTAACTAACTAACCTCTCTCTGTTGGACCTAATCTACAGTACTATGTACTAGTAACTAACTAACCTCTCTCTGGACCTAATCTACAGAACTATGTACTAGTAACTAACTAACCTCTCTCTGGACCTAATCTATAGTACTATGTACTAGTAACTAACTAACCTCTCTCTGGACCTAATCTACAGAACTATGTACTAGTAACTAACTAACCTCTCTCTGGACCTAATCTACAGAACTATGTACTAGTAACTAACTAACCTCTCTCTGGACCTAATCTATAGTACTATGTACTAGTAACTAACTAACCTCTCTCTGGACCTAATCTACAGAACTATGTACTAGTAACTAACTAACCTCTCTCTGGACCTAATCTATAGTACTATGTACTAGTAACTAACTAACCTCTCTCTGGACCTAATCTACAGTACTATGTACTAGTAACTAACTAACCTCTCTCTGGACCTAATCTACAGAACTATGTACTAGTAACTAACTAACCTCTCTCTGGACCTAATCTATAGTACTATGTACTAGTAACTAACTAACCTCTCTCTGGACCTAATCTACAGAACTATGTACTAGTAACTAACTAACCTCTCTCTGGACCTAATCTATAGTACTATGTACTAGTAACTAACTAACCTCTCTCTGGACCTAATCTACAGTACTATGTACTAGTAACTAACTAACCTCTCTCTGTTGGACCTAATCTACAGTACTATGTACTAGTAACTAACTAACCTCTCTCTGTTGGACCTAATCTACAGTACTATGTACTAGTAACTAACTAACCTCTCTCTGTTGGACCTAATCTATAGTACTATGTACTAGTAACTAACTAACCTCTCTCTGTTGGACCTAATCTACAGTACTATGTACTAGTAACTAACTAACCTCTCTCTGTTGGACCTAATCTATAGTACTATGTGCTAGTAACTAACTAACCTCTCTCTGGACCTAATCTATAGTACTATGTACTAGTAACTAACTAACCTCTCTCTGGACCTAATCTATAGTACTATGTACTAGTAACTAACTAACCTCTCTCTGGACCTAATCTATAGTACTATGTACTAGTAACTAACTAACCTCTCTCTGGACTCATCTATAAAAAAGCCAAAAAAAGCTGATTCCGATTAATCAGCTGATTTTTCTCTATATATATATATATGTTTATCTCTCTCTCTCTATATATATAAATATATATATATATGTTTATCTCTCTCTCTATATATATATATGTTTATCTCTCTCTCTATATATATATATATATATGTTTATCTCTCTCTCTATATATATATATATGTTTATCTCTCTCTCTCTATATATATATATATATATATATGTTTATCTCTCTCTCTCTCTCTCTCTCTATATATATATATATATATATATATATATATATATGTTTGTAATAATGACAATTACAACAACACTGAATGAACACTTTTATTTTAACATATAATAATACATAAATAAAAATCTATTTGGTCTCAAATAAATAATGACACATGTTCAGTTTGGTTTAAATAATGCATAAACACAGTGTTGGAGAAGAAAGTAAAAGTGCAATATGTGCCATGTAAAAAAGCTAACGTTTAAGTTCCTTGCTCAGAACATGAGAACATATGAAAGCTGGTGGTTCCTTTTAACATGGGTCTTCTATATTCCCAGTTGTAGTTATTAAAGGAATTATTAGGACTATTTCTCTCTATACCATTTGTATTTCATATACCTTTGACTATTGGTTGTTCTTATAGGCACTATAGTATTGCCAGCCTAATCTCGGGAGTTGATAGGCTTGAAGTCATAAACAGCGCTGTGGATCAAGCATTGCTAAGATCTGCTGGCAAACGCAGGAAAGTGCTGTTTGAATGAATGCTTTACGAGCCTGCTGCTGCCTACCACCGCTCAGTCAGACTGCTCTATCAAATATCAAATCATAGACTTAATTATAATATAATAACACACAGAAATGCAAGCCTTAGGTCATTAATATGGTCAAATCCGGAAACTATAATTTCGAAAACAAAACGTTTATTTTTTCTGTGAAATACGGAACCGTTCCGTATTTTATCTAACGGGTGGCATCCCTAAGTCTAAATATTGCTGTTACATTGCACAAACTTCAATGTTATGTCATAATTATGTAAAATTCTGGCAAATTAATTCCGGTCTTTGTTAGGAAGAAATGGTCTTTACATAGTTTGCAACGAGCCAGGTGGCCCAAACTGCTGCATATACCCTGCCTCTGCTTGCACAGAACGCAAGAGAAGTGACACAATTTCCCTAGTTAATATTGCCTGCTGGCTAAATATGCCGGTTTAAAAAATATACTTGTGTATTGATTTTAAGAAAGGCATTGATGTTTATGGTTAGGTACATTGGTGCAACAACAGTGCTTTTTTTGCGAATGCGCTTTTGTTAAATCATCACCCGTTTGGTGAAGTAGGCTGTGATTCGATGATAAATTAACAGGCACCACATTGATTATTTGCAACGCAGGACAAGCTAGTTAAACTAGTAAGATCATCAACCATGTGTAGTTTGATTGTTTTTTATAAGATAAGTTGCTAGATAAGTTTAATGCTAGCTAGCAACTTATCTTGGCTCCTTGCTGCACTCGCGTAACAGGTGGTCAGCATGCCATGCGGTCTCCTTGTGGAGTGCAATGTAATCGGCCATAATCGTCGGCCAAAAATGCCGATTACCGATGTGTTAAGAAAACTTGAAATCGGCCCCAATTAATCGGCCATGCCGATTTAATAGGACGCCCTCTACTAGTAACTAACCTATGTCTCTCTGTCTCTGTTGGACCTTAGGCATCACCTGAGATAAAAGAACACTACATCGACTGGAAGAAGGACGTAGACCGCCACTTGAAGTTCAGCTGTGAGCAGTTCATCCAGCAACAGACTCACCTCTCTGTGGGGAATCTGGAGGAGTTTCTCACCGAGGTAACGTGTAAGTCAGACCGAGGAGTGGACAGGCAGACGTAGCCCTGGGCTCTGACTGCACAACATGATGCTTCCACCCCCGTGCTTCACGGTTGGGATGGTGTTCTTCGGCTTGCCAAGCATCCCCCTTTTTCCTCCAAACATAACGATGGTCATTATGGCCAAACAGTTCTATTTTTGTTTCATCAGACCAGAGGACATTTATCCAAAAAGTACAATCTTTGTCCCCATGTGCAGTGCAAACCGTAGTCTGGCTTTTTATGGCAGTTTTGGAGCAGTGGCTTCTTCCTTGCTGAGCGGCCTTTCAGGTTATGTCGATATAGGACACGTTTTACTGTGGATATAAATACTTTTGTACCTCTTTCCTCCAGCATCTTCACAAGGTCCTTTGCTATTCTGGGATTGATTTGCACTTTTCGCACCAAGGTACGTTCATCTCTAGGAGACAGAACGCGTCTCCTTCCTGAGCGGTATGACGGCTGCGTGGTTCCATGGTGTTTATACTTGCGTACTATTGTTTGTACAGATGAATGTGGTACCTTCAGGCGTTGAACCAGGCTGGACAAAAAAAAATTCTGAGGTCTTTCTGATTTCTTTAGATTTTCCCATGATGTCAAGCGAAGAGCACTGAGTTTGAAGGTAGGCCTTGAAATACATTCACAGGTACACCTCAAATTGACTCAAATGAGAAGCTTCTAAAGCCATGACATCATTTTCTGGATTTTTCCAAGCTGTTTAAAGGCACAGTCAACTTAGTGTATGTAAACTGACCCACTGGAATTGTGAGACAGTGAATTATAAGTGAAATAATCTGTCTGTAAACAATTGTTACAGACAGTTGGACTCTACAAGGTGTCGAAAACGTTCCACAGGGATGCTGGCCCATATTGATTCCAATGCTTCCCACAGTTGTGTCAAGTTGGCTGGATGTCCTTTAGGTGGTGGACCATTCTTGATACACACACGAAACTGTTAAGCTTGAAACCCAGCAGTGTTGCAGTTTTCGACACAAACCGGTGCCCCTGGCACCTACTACAGTACCATACCCCGTTCAAAGGCACTTCAATACTTTGTTTTGTCCTTTCACCCTCTGAATGGCACACATATCCAATACATGTTTCAATTGTCTCACGGCTTAAAAATCCTTCTTTTAACCTGTCTTCTCCACTTCATCTACACTGATTTGAAGTGGATTTAACAAGTGACATTAATAAGGGATCATTAATAAGCTTTCACCTGGATTCACCTGGTCAGTCTATGTCATGGAAAGAGCAGGTGTGCTCCCGAGTAGCGCAGCGGTCTAAGGCAGGGCAGCTCAGTGCAAGAGGCGTCTCCCTGGTTCGAATCCAGGCTGTATCACATCTGGCCGTGATTGGGAGTCCCATAGGGCGGCGCACGATTGGCCCAGCTTCGTCCATGTGTGGCCGGGGTAGGCCGTCATTGTAAATAAGAATTTGTTGTTACCTGACCTGCCTAGTTAAATGAAGGTTACTTTTTTTTTACAAATAATAATTGTACACTCAGTGTATATCGATAGCGCCCTCATCTCTGATGGGCACGAAATATCAAGTGCGCCTTTTGGCTATTTAGTGTGGTCTCAATCAAATGATTTATAGGCTATGAAGCACGTGATTGGAGAAGCACAGAGCAAAGTTCAATTTCTAAGATTGATGGTGTTTTTTTTACCTTTATTTAACCAGGCATGTCAGTTAAGAACAAATTCTTATTTTCAATAACAGCCAAGGAACAGTGGTTTAACTGCCTTGTCAGCTCAGGGATTTGAACTTGTAACCTTTCACTTACAAGTCTAACGCTCTAACCACTAGGCTACGCTGCCTAGTGTAAATAAAACTAGGCTGCATTACACACTGCAGTGGATATTCCAACCCTGAGCCCCGCCTGCTCTGCTCTTGTTGATCAAACACGTTGTGTGCTACCTAACCAATGGCTGTGCTGTGTAGGCCTACTGTACGTTGGCAGTTCAGGAGTCAAAGAAAAAATGTATTAGGTCTATTCCCCCAAATTCTATGTCTTCTGCGCGGACTAGCCTATAGCCTATGTTCTGTTCAGTTTGAGAAGGAGGGGCGCAAAGATGAGAAGGAGGACTGGAGGTCAACTTTGATAGCTTGCTATGATTTGATTTTAATACAAACAATATGTTTCTTTCCCATGATGTATTTATCAGAGTTATTGACCTCACAATAAGGCAGAGTCTAGTAATTTACTTGAAGTAAAATGGACAGTTCCTGGTGCTGAAAGTTGGCAAATTCGAGTAGACATTCATTTGAACCGTCTTCGTTTTAATTAGACTTTACTAACACAAAAGGGGCTTTGTGTTGGAGCCAATTTCTGTTTGACTGATGAAATTAGGCTATAGACTGATATATCCATAGATTCCTCCTCCCACCATGCACTCTTTAAATAGCCTTCCTCCGCGTCAGTGAGGGGCTGTTATGTTAAAACCAAGACTCCAATTGAGGGGGTATGAGAGAGTATGCCTTAGGCCTTCATTTTATTAAAGAAAATGTCAAAGAGCACAGGTCTACCCTTTTGTTAGCGTAAGATTTTGAAGAAAATAAAACCGATTTGAATGATTTCAAGTCATTTATAACAGCACTTTGATCGGTGATGCTTTATGCTACAAACCAGCTATATCCACTGTGATTATTATTTCCCCCTGTTGGTCATCTGTGAACGTTTGAACATCTTGAAGAACAATCTGGCCTTAATGGCCATGTACTCTTATAATCTCCACCCAGCACAGCCAGAAGAGGACTGGCCACCCCTCAGAGCCTGGTTCCTCTCCACCCAGCACAGCCAGAAGAGGGCTGGCCGCCCCTCAGAGCCTGGTTCCTCTCTAGGTTTTGTCCTATGTTCCTGCCTTTCCAGGGAGTTTTTCCTAGCCACCATGCTTCAACATCTGCATTGCTTCCTGTTTGAGGTTTTAGGATAGGTTTCTGTATTGCACTTTGTGACAACTGCTGATGCAAAAAGGGCTTTATAAATACATTTCATTTGTTAGCTTACGGATACGATTATATAAAGTGATCTATAATAGCGTTTCGGTATGTGATGCTTTATGCTAGAAACAAGCTGTAAAATACCTGGGAAAGACGTGACTGATGCATTATGGGAATATCATTGTTTTAGTTTCTTTGACATTAAGAGGCTGAGCTACAACCTTCTATAGCCAAGGTAGACCAAAACATTTCCTTTGCGTGGAAATCTAATTCTGTCACTGTCAATTGGTATAAGTTATTCACTTTCTGTACAATAGAAGATGTTTAAAGCCAAACAGCTTTTAGGAAACCTCTCGTTGGGTTAAGCCACGGAAGAGTAGCCAGCAGTTAAAGCTTACATTTGCCTGTGTCAGTAGGCCTTCTGTGTCTGGGGAGGGAAGGTAGACCTAACTTTTGAAAGTACCATGCTCCGATTCCTAATAAATTATTTGCAAACAAGATGCACTGATTTGGCATTGGAGATAAGATGACAACATAGGCCTATCTCTCTGTCCATTCTTAGCCTGGAATTTGTGTGGTATTATTAAAAAAGATTCTACTAATGTGAAAAATTACAAAGAATTGCATGACATTTTTATAAAAGGCACATTTTTTTCAGACCTGCAAATATGATGATAGATTCATGCTTTTACTATGAAGATCTTTCCACCCCTACTCTTGTCCACAGGGGTCTGCGAACCCACAACCTTCTGGCCCGCAGCCCTGTGCTGTATAAAAATTCCTGTGTTGCCATATATTGCTTACAGGATGAAGAACAGTTTCTAAAACTGTATATCTCAGGCTCTGTTCTGTCCAAGAAGTGAGTGTAAACGGTAGATGTTCTCTGCTATCCACTTTTGTTTTAATGATTATTTTAGGTATAGGGGAAGGGTCACTGGTTAGCTAGCTTGCAGGAAGTATTTAGTGTTGTGTGCATTGCGTTTGTGCATTTAGCTAGCTACCATTGCATATGAAGTGTGACTGGCTCATCCGCGGATGTACGGAGAAAAGGCCCTCATTTATTAATTTTTTTTGCCTCTCACACGGGAGGGTTCGTACTCTCTGATTGGCTCAAAGTCAAGTTGTTGGCCAATGATGAGCATTCTACAAGTAGAATCGGTAGGTTCGTCGCTACCGGGTTGGTACGCAGCAGGTACCACTTTTTGTTCTAGCAAGAGAAGGAACGGCCTCACGCCGTGATGAGTACCAGTCTATCAGCAGTGAGATTCTCTGTGTGTTTCATGCTTTAGACTGTTAAAAGATTAGTAGGACTATGTTAATTAATCACTTCTTGATCTGTCCTCTTGAAAGAAAGTGCCTTCATAAAGTATTCACACAGCTTGAATTTAAAATTGATTACATTTAGATTTTGTGTCACTGGCCTACACACAATACCCCGTAAAGTCAAAGTGGAATTATGTTTTTAGAAGTTAATAAAAAATGAAAAGCTGAAATGTATTGAGTCAAGTATTCAACCCCTCTGTTATGGCAAGCCTAAATAACTTCAGCAGGAAGAATGTGCTTAACAAGTCAGATCATTTGCATGGACTAACTCTGTTTGAAATAATAGTGTTGAACATGATTGTTGAATGACTACTCCAGGTCCCTCATTCAAGCAGTGAATTTCAAGCACATATTCAATGACAAAGACCAGGGATGTTTTCCAATGCCTCGCAAAGAAGGGCAACTATTGGTAGATTAAAAAAATATATATATCCCTTTGAGCATGGTGAAATTATTATTTACAGTGCATTTGGAAAGTATTCAGACCCCTTGACTTTTTCCACATTTTGTTACGTTACAGCCTTATTCTAAAATAGATGAAATTGTTATTTTCCCTCATCAATCTACACACAATACCCCATAATGACAAAGCAAAAACAGGTTTTTAGAAAGTTTTGCTAATTTATAAAAATATATCACATTTACATAAGTGTTCAGACCCTTTACTCAGTACTTTGTTGAAGCTTTACAGCCTCAAGTCTTCTTGGGTATGACACTACAAGCTTGGCACTTGTATTTGGGGAGTGTCTCCTATTCTTCTCTGCAGATTCTCTCAAGCTCTGTCAGGTATTTGTTTCAGGTCTCTCCAGAGATGTTCGATTGGGTTCAAGTCCGGACTCTGGCTGGGCCACTCAAGGACATTCAGAGACTTGTCCCGAAGCCACTCCTGCGTTGTCTTAGATGTGTACTTAGGGTCGTTGTCCTGTTGGAAGGTGAACCTTCGCCCCAGTCTGAGATCCTGAGCGCTCTGGAGCAGGTTTTCATCAAGGATCTCTCTGTACTTTGCTCCATTCATCTTGCCTCGATCCTGACTAGTCTCCCAGTCCCTGCCGCTGAAAAACATCCCCACAGCATGATGCTGCCACCACCATGCTTCACCGTAGGGATGGTGCCAGGTTTCCTCCAGACGTGATGCTTGGCATTCAAGCTAAAGAATTCAATCTTGGTTTCATCAGACCAGAGAATCTTGTTTCTCATGGTCTGAGAGTCTTTAGGTGCCTTTTGGCAAACTCAAAGCGGCCTGTCATATGCCTTTTACTGAGGAGAGGCTTCCGTCTGGCCACTCTAACATACAGGCCTGATTGGTGGAGTGCTGCAGAGATGGTTGTCCTTCTGGAAGGCTCTCCCATCTCCAGAGGAACTCTGGAGTGCTGTCAGTGACCATCAAGTTTTTGATAACCTCCCTGACCAAGGCCCTTCTCCCCTGATTGCTCAGTTTGGCCGGGCAGTCAGCTCTAGCAAGAGTCTTGGTGGTTCCAAACTTCTTCCATTTAAGAATGATGGAGGCCACTGTGTTCTTGGGGACCTTCAATGCTGCAGAAATGTTTTGGTACCCTTCCCCAGATCTGTGCCTCGACACAATCCTGTCTTGGAGCTCAATGGACAATTCCTTCAACGTCATGGCTTGGTTTTTGCTCTGACATGCACCGTCAACTGTGGGACCTTATATAGACTGGTGTGTGCCTTTCCAAATCATGTCATCAATTGAATTTACCACAGGTGGACTCCAATGAAGTTGTAGAAACATCTCAAGGATGATCAATGGAAACAGGATGCACCTGCGCTCAATTTCTAGTCTCATAGCAATTGGTCTGAATATAAGGTATTTCTGTTTTAAAAAATGTATACATTTGCTAAAATTTCTAAACCTGTTCTCACTTTGTCATTATGGGGTATTGTGTGTAGATTGAGGATTGTTTTTATTTAATAAATTTTAGAATAAGGCTGTAACGTAATAAAATTTGGCAATAGTCAAGGGGTCTGAATACTTTCCTAATGCACTGTACACTTTGGATGGTGTATCAATACACCCAGTCACTACAAAGATACAGGCATCCTCTTAACTCAGTTGCCGGAGAGGAAGGAAACTGCTTGGGGATTTCAGCATGAGGCCAGTGGTGACTTTAAAACACTTAGTTAAAGCTGCAATATGTCACATTTTGGGCGACCAGACCAAATCCACATAGAAATGTAGATTGTCATTCCGTTGAAAGCAAGTCTAAGAAGCAGTAGATCTGTTCTATGTGCGCAATTTCTATGCTTCCCGGCCTTAAGTTTAGTTTTTGCGTCTTTTACTTTCAGTTTTGTACACCAGCTGAAAATAAAATATTTTGGCTTATGGATTTCTGCATAGTGCATCTTTTTAAATGGCTGTGAATAGAGAAACCTGAGGTTAGATCAACTACATTGTAAACTCTGCAAAAAAAGAAATGTCCTCTCACGTGTAAATATTTGTATGAACATAAGATTCAACAACTGAGACAAACTGAACAAGTTCCACAGACATGTGACTAACAGAAATGGAATAATGTGTCCCTGAACAAAGGTGGGTTCAAAATCAAAAGTCAGTATCTGGTGTGGCCACCAGCTGCATTAAGTACTGCAGTGCATCTCCTCCTCATGGACTGCACCAGATTTGCCAGTTCTTGCAGTGAGATGTTACCCCACTCTTCCACCAAGGCAACTGCAAGTTCCCAGACATTTCTGGGGGGGAATGGCCCTAGCCCTCACCCTCCGATCCAACAGACGTGCTCAATGGGATTGAGATCCGGGCTTTTCACTGGCCACGGCAGAAAACTGACATTCCTGTCTTGCAGGAAATCACGCACAGAACGAGCAGTATGGCTGGCGGTGTTGTCATGCTGGAGGGTCATATCAGGATGAGCCTGCAGGAAGGGTACCACATGAGGGAGGAGGATGTTTTCCCTGTAACGCACAGCTTTGAGATTGCCTGCAATGACAACAAGGTCAGTCCGATGATGCTGTGACACACCGCCCCAGACCATGACGGACCCTCCACCTCCAAATCGATCCCGCTCCAGAGTACAGGCCTCGGTGTAACGCTCATTCCTTAGAAGAAAAACGTGAATCCGACCCACGAATCTGACTCACCGATGGTGAGACAAAACCGCGACTCGTCAATGAAGGGCACTTTTTGCCAGTCCTGTCTGGTCCAGCGACGGTGGGTTTGTGCCCATAGGCGACGTTGTTGCTGGTGATGTCTGGTGAGGACCTGCCTTACAACAGGCCTGCCTTACAACAGGCCTACAAGCCATCAGTCCAGCCTCTCTCAGCCTATTGCGGACAGTCTGAGCACTGATGGATGGATTGTGCGTTCCTGGTGTAACTCAGGCAGTTGTTGTTGCCATCCTGTACCTGTCCTGCAGGTGTGATTTTCGGATGTACCGATCCTGTGCAGGTGTTGTTACACGTGGTCTGCCACTGCGAGGACGATCAGCTGTCCGTCCTGTCTCCCTGTAGCTCTGTGTTAGGCGTCTCACAGTACGGACAGTGCAATTTATTGCCCTGGCCACATCTGCAGTCCTCGTGCCTCCTTGCAGCATGCATAAGGCACGTTCATGCAGATGACCAGGGACCCTAGGCATCTTTCTTTTGGTGTTTTTCAGAGTCAGTGGAAAGGCCTCTTTAGTGTCCTAAGTTTTCATAACTGTGACCTTAATTGCCTACCGTCTGTAAGATGTTAGTGTCTTAACGACCGTTCCACAGGTGCATGTTCATTAATTGTTTGTTTCATTGAACAAGCATGGGGAAACAGTGTTTAAAGTCTTTACAATGAAGATCTGTGAAGTTATTGTCACGCCCTGACCAGGTGAACTCTGCTATTTTGGTCAGGGTGTGGCATTTCTATGCTTTATTTTCTATGTTTTGGTTATAGCCTTTCTTTGTGTTTTATTTCTATGTTGGGCTCGGGGGTGATTTCCCAATCAGACAGCTGTCGCTTGTGAAGTCTGATTGGGAATCACATTTAAGTTCCTTTTCCCCCACGATGTTTGTGGGTTGTTGTCTCGTTATTTGAGCACGTAACGTATTGGCAGTTTTTCCTTGATTTTGTGTACATGTTTAATTCTAGTGTGTTAAATAAACATGTATTCGCTCCCAGCTGCGTTTTGGTCCGCTTCCTCGTCTCCCGACGACAATCGTTACAGAACAACCCACCGAACCAGGACCAAGCAGCGGGAGGAAAAGGAGCGCGAGAGATGGGCTCGCGAGGGAAAGGAGTTCTGGACCTGGGTGGAGATCATGTCGGTGAAAGGACCCTGGCGGACGGACTCCCAGGTCGAGGAGGAAAAGCCAGCCGGTAGACGGAGTCACAGGCGGCGGTCGAGGAGGCCCGGAAAACAGCCCCAAGAAAATCTTTGGGGGGGGCTAATGGGGTGGTCCGGAAGGGCAGAGGAAGAGCCCAGACCACTGCTCTCGTGGGGGATGACGGCGGAGGAAGAGAAGGAGATGAGGCGTTTGATTGAGGACCTGCAGAGGGAAGATCTGGAGGAGGAGCCATGGTATGCTGAGTTGCGCGCTGTGTCGCCAGTGCGCCCGCACAGCCCGGTGCGTCCGGTGGACATGCCCAGCACATGCCGTGCTAGGACGAGTGGCTAAACCGGCTCCACGCTTCAGGTCACCAGTGCGTGTTCACAGTCCTGTCTGGCCCGTTCCTGTTCCCCGCACCAAGCCCACGGTGCGTGTACCCAGTCCTGTCCGGCCCGTCCCTGCTCCCCGCACCAAGCCATGGGAAGCGGAGTTGCGCGCTGTGTCGCCAGTGCGTCCGCACAGCCCGGTGCGTCCGGTGGACATGCCCAGCACATGCCGTGCTAGGATGGGCATCCAGCCAGGACGAGTGGCTAAACCGGCTCCACGCTTCAGGTCACCAGTACGTGTTCACAGTCCTGTCTGGCCCGTCCCTACTCCCCGCACCAGGTCAGTGGTGCGTGTCCCCAGTCCTGTCCAGCCCGTCCCTGCTCCCCGCACCAGGTTAGTGGTGCGTGTCCCCAGTCCTGTCCGGCCCGTCCCTGCTCCCCGCACCAGGTTAGTGGTGCGTGTCCCCAGTCCTGTCCGGCCCGTCCCTGCTCCCCGCACCAGGTTAGTGGTGCGTGTCCCCAGTCCTGTCCGGCCCGTCCCTGCTCCCCGCACCAAGTCAGTGGTGCGTGTCCCCAGTCCTGTCCGGCCCGTCCCTGCTCCCCGCACCAAGTCAGTGGTGCGTGTCCCCAGTCCTGTCCGGCCCGTCCCTGCTCCCCGCACCAGGTTAGTGGTGCGTGTCCCCAGTCCGGCCCGGCCCGTCCCTGCTCCCCGCACCAGGTTAGTGGTGCGTGTCCCCAGTCCTGTCCGGCCCGTCCCTGCTCCCCGCACCAGGTTAGTGGTGCGTGTCCCCAGTCCTGTCCGGCCCATCCCTGTTCCCCGCACCAAGCCCACGGTGCGTGTCCACAGTCCTGTCCGGCCCGTCCCTGTTCCCCGCACCAAGCCCACGGTGCGTGTCCACAGTCCTGTCCGGCCCGTCCCTGTTCCCCGCACCAAGCCCACGGTGTGTGTCCACAGTCCTGTCCGGCCCGTTCCTGTTCCCCGCACCAAGCCCACGGTGCGTGTCCACAGTCCGGCACGGCCCGTGTCTGGTCCACCGGTGCCCAATCCTGTTCCGGTCGACGGCTCCGCTCCGGAGCCTGAGCATGCCGCTCCACAGTGGTCCAGTCCGGGCCAAAGGGGTAGGGCTAGGGTGGAGGCAGGGGGAGAAACACGCCCGGGGCCAGAGCCTCCACCGAGGGTGAGGCGCCCACCCGGGTCCCCCCCTTAATAGACTTTAGGTTGGTGCGCTGGGAGTACGCACCGTTGGAGGGGGGGTACTGTCACGCCCTGACCAGGTGAACTCTGCTATTTTGGTCAGGGTGTGGCATTTCTATGCTTTATTTTCTATGTTTTGGTTATAGCCTTTCTTTGTGTTTTATTTCTATGTTGGGCTCGGGGGTGATTTCCCAATCAGACAGCTGTCGCTTGTGAAGTCTGATTGGGAATCACATTTAAGTTCCTTTTCCCCCACGATGTTTGTGGGTTGTTGTCTCGTTATTTGAGCACGTAACGTATTGGCAGTTTTTCCTTGATTTTGTGTACATGTTTAATTCTAGTGTGTTAAATAAACATGTATTCGCTCCCAGCTGCGTTTTGGTCCGCTTCCTCGTCTCCCGACGACAATCGTTACAGTTATTTGGATTTTTACAAATTATATTTGAAAGAGGGTCCTGTAAAAGGGACGTTTTCTTTTTTTGCTGAGTTTAGTTACTCCACAATAATAACCTAAATGACTGAGTAAAAAGAAGGAAGCCTTTACATAATAAAAATATTCCAAAACTTGCATGCTATTGCTATTAGGCACTAAAGTAAAACTGCAAAAAATTGAATAGAGCTAAACAAAGGCAAAATCCTAGAGGAAGACCTGGTTCAGTCTGCTTTCTAACAGACACTGGGAGACAAATCCACCTTTCAGCAGGACAATAACCTAAAACGCAATAACCTAAATTGTCTTGTAACTCTATAGCAAGACTTGAAAATGGCTGTCTAGCAATGATCAACTTGACAGAGCTTTGAGAATTTTTTGAAGAATAATGGGCTAATATTGTACAATCCAGGTTTGCATGGCTCTTAGAGACTTACCCAGAAAGACTCACATCTGTAATTCTAACATTTATTAACTCAGGTGGTTGAATACTTATTTAATCAAAAGATATGTTTTATTTTCCTTTAATACATTTTTTGTTGTTGAATGTTTTCTTCCACTTTGACATTCAAGTATTTTGTGTAGCTTGTTGACATACATGACAATTAAATACATTTTAATTCCACTTTGTGAAGCAACAAAATGTGGAAAAAGTAAAGTCAAAGGATGTATGTACTTTCTGAAGGCACCGTAGCTGTACTGTATGTTAACAGTAGGCTGCTAATGCTGTCATAAGGCAGTTCACCAATGAAAACAAGGCATTTTGAATGATTGGTAGCCTAGTAGTCAGACCTAACTTGATGGATGAGGTGAGGGATGGTGATCTGATACAAGCTCATATAGGCCTAGTTCAGTTGTTTCACATTCCAAATAGCCTACAGTAAACTAGACTATTATAAAACTAAGACAGTTTACATTTTAACTAGACTATCCACATAAAGACACCTATTAGTTACAATAATCATTACCCCCCCACCCCCCTAAACTTCACCTAGAAAAATGTAAAAGTGTCATTGAGACAACCTTAATTTTATTAACGATCAAACACCTGACTTCTGTGTTGGCTACTTTGTTTGATATAATTTAAGACTCTGCAGTAGGTTTCAGGAAACAGCACTTATAGGTTTTTAAAATCAAATAGTTAAATTCTGAGGGGGAAGTTGGCCCCCTCCAGACTTCCCCCCTACCCAACCTTAGGCCTACATCAGAACCACCTTGTTAGAAAATCCTAAGGAGAGCCCTGATTGTACATTTAAACATATTTCTAGTTAGCTAATGAAGAGCAGCCAATTACCAAATACTCCTAACAGTCTATAGCCTACCACTCCTACCCAGGCAGCCTTCTGCCAACATCCTTATTAGGTAACAAAAGGTGCATTTCCCTATGATTTGAGCAGTGTGGGGGGCCTGGGGTTCCACAGTCGCACTGAAGTGGTACTCATAAAAATTCTTCAAGGTTGGCAGGTGTGAGATTACTCATGTTGTCCTTGAGTGAGGGTGATGGACTTGTGTTGTTTCAGGTGTCTGCTCTGAAAACCATGGTGATCCAAGGAGGTCCCACCCACAACCTCTCTCAACAACCTTGGGCAACAGCCAGGTAAGAATCAGTAGCATCATATTTCAGTGGAACCTCTAAATCATGTGGTGGAAGGAAGGCATGGAACTGGAAAATGACTTTCTGTGCCTCCCCTTTTAGCCAAGATCAACGACGTAGTGATGTCAACCTACCGGGTGATGAAGAGCAAGCTGCCAAGCACGTTACAAAGCATGTCCTTGTACCTGGCCAACGGAAACACAGAGTTTATCCTCTTCAAGCCTATTCGGGTGGGTGTCTGTTAGACGCTGGAGGAATTGAAACTCTCATTCTCCTTTTTCCAACCCTGTACTAGCCTGGTCCCAAATCTGTTTGCGCTTTCCTTCCTGACAAAAATGACAATACAGCACAAACAGATCTGGAGCCAGGCTAACCCTGTTCGGGATCTCATGAGGGTTTTGGTACACACCTACAAAACATATAGATGTTTTCAGCAGGTGCTGAGGCTGAGCAATGCGCAGTTACCATTTTCAGCCTCTATCCTGCTTGTTAAAGAGAAATCATTGTTCAGTAATTATTGTGGCTCTTTGTGTACGGCTAAGTGCTAATCTAAGTGCTAATCTAAGTGAATCTAAGTGCACAACAACGGCGTTGACATGGCAACTAGGATACAAAGGGGACCAGCAGCTGTCTGACTAACCTGCTGTTTTCTCCAACAGAACAACATCCAGCAGGTGTTTCAGAGGCTGCACACCGTGATTCAGGAGAAATACAGCAGAGAGGACCTTCAGATCATCGCTTGCCCTTCTATGTACTGGCTACACTACAAAATCAGAACCAAGGGCATGGTATTACAAGGTTCATCACTCTCACTCTGGAGGTGGCTGTTGGATCTCAAGATCTTTTTACAAGTGTATTTAATAAACTTTGTTTTATTCAGGTTATCCAATTGGGATCACAATATATTTTTCACTGTGTGTAGTGGCGTCTGGAGTGACATTGGTGTCATGCTGGATGTTGTTAGCTCTGTGTTTCTGTTCTCTCTCCAGATTAACCTGCTGTTGTCTGTGAATAAGTGGCCTGAAGGGCTGGTCAGTAGAAGATGACGAGCTCTGTCTGACCTGACCAGACAGTAGTGTTACTCCAGCCCTGACCTGACCAGACAGTAGTGTTACTCCAGCCCTGACCTGACCAGACAGTAGTGTTACTCCAGCACTGACCTGACCTGACCAGACAGTAGTGTTACTCCAGCCCTGACCTGACCAGACAGTAGTGTTACTCCAGCCCTGACCTGACCTGACCAGACAGTAGTGTTACTCCAACCCTGACCTGACCAGACAGTAGTGTTACTCCAGCCTTGACCTGACCTGACCAGACAGTAGTGTTACTCCAGCCCTGACCTGACCTGACCAGACAGTAGTGTTACTCCAGCCCTGACCTGACCTGACCAGACAGTAGTGTTACTCCAGCCCTGACCTGACCAGACAGTAGTGTTACTCCAGCCCTGACCTGACCAGACAGTAGTGTTACTCCAGCCCTGACCTGACCAGACAGTAGTGTTACTCCAGCCCTGACCTGACCTGACCAGACAGTAGTGTTACTCCAGCCCTGACCTGACCAGACAGTAGTGTTACTCCAGCCCTGACCTGACCTGACCAGACAGTAGTGTTACTCCAGCCCTGACCTGACCAGACAGTAGTGTTACTCCAGCCCTGACCTGACCAGACAGTAGTGTTACTCCAGCCCTGACCTGACCTGACCAGACAGTAGTGTTACTCCAGCCCTGACCTGACCAGACAGTAGTGTTACTCCAGCCCTGACCTGACCTGACAGTAGTGTTACTCCAGCCCTGACCTGACCTGACCAGAC
This sequence comes from Salmo trutta, assembly GCF_901001165.1. NCBI lineage: Eukaryota > Metazoa > Chordata > Actinopteri > Salmoniformes > Salmonidae > Salmo > Salmo trutta. The sequence goes on from NC_042980.1 coordinate 43,329,272, forward strand.
AGTAGTGTTACTCCAGCCCTGACCTGACCAGACAGTAGTGTTACTCCAGCCCTGACCTGACCTGACCAGACAGTAGTGTTACTCCAGCCCTGACCTGACCAGACGTAGTGTTACTCCAGCCCTGACCTGACAGTAGTGTTACTCCAGCCCTGACCAGACCAGACAGTAGTGTTACTCCAGCCCTGACCAGACCAGACAGTAGTGTTACTCCAGCCCTGACCTGACCTGACAGTAGTGTTACTCCAGCCCTGACCTGACCTGACAGTAGTGTTACTCCAGCCCTGACCTGACCAGACAGTAGTGTTACTCCAGCCCTGACCTGACCTGACCAGACAGTAGTGTTACTCCAGCCCTGACCTGACCTGACAGTAGTGTTACTCCAGCCCTGACCTGACCTGACCAGACAGTAGTGTTACTCCAGCCCTGACCTGACCAGACAGTAGTGTTACTCCAGCCCTGACCTGACCAGACAGTAGTGTTACTCCAGCACTGACCTGACCAGACAGTAGTGTTACTCCAGCACTGACCTGACCAGACAGTAGTGTTACTCCAGCACTGACCTGACCAGACAGTAGTGTTACTCCAGCCCTGACCTGACCAGACAGTAGTGTTACTCCAGCACTGACCTGACCAGACAGTAGTGTTACTCCAGCCCTGACCTGACCTGACAGTAGTGTTACTCCAGCCCTGACCTGACCTGACAGTAGTGTTACTCCAGCCCTGACCTGACCAGACAGTAGTGTTACTCCAGCACTGACCTGACCAGACCAGACAGTAGTGTTACTCCAGCCCTGACCTGACCAGACAGTAGTGTTACTCCAGCCCTGACCTGACCAGACAGTAGTGTTACTCCAACCCTGACCTGACCTGACAGTAGTGTTACTCCAGCCTTGACCTGACCTGACCAGACAGTAGTGTTACTCCAGCCCTGACCTGACCTGACCAGACAGTAGTGTTACTCCAGCCCTGACCTGACCAGACAGCAGTGTTACTCCAGCCCTGACCTGACCAGGAGCCCTCGGTGAGAGTCTAGAAAAAGTACCACCGGACAGGACTGTGCTAGTCTTTGGCCCTCGGGGACCAGCCTAAGAAGACGGGGGGTGCACAAAACTCCTACACAAGGCCAAAGATACCCCGACACAACTGCTCTGAGCATGTCGAGGTCCAGTTATCAATTCAGTCAGTCACTCAGTTGGTAGGTAGTTGGGATCGTCAGTCACTCAGTTGGTAGGTAGGTAGGTAGGTAGGATCGTCAAGCACTCGGTAGGTAGAATCTTCAGTCACTCAGTTGGTAGGTAGGTAGGTAGGTAGGTAGATAGGTAGGTAGGTAGAATCGTCAGTCACTCGGTAGGCAGGTAGGTAGGTAGGTAGGTAGGTAGGTAGAATCGTCAGTCACTCAGTTGGTACAGTGGTTCTTCCTTTAAAAGTTAGGCGTTTATGCTGCGACCGTTAGTGGTAGATGGTGATGTCATTGCACCACACTATCACAAGGGGCAGTTAGAACACTGATCTATCGGTAGTCTAAACTATGGCAATTAATGGAGGCGTTTTCAGTCTGAGTCTCTCCTGCATCAGACAACAACAAAAACTGTCGGTGGTCCTAGAGTTAAGAGAGAACTTGGGTAAATACAATGGGAGAATTTCACTTGACATGTGTACTGACGATTTTCCAAGAAATAGGCACGGTGGGCTTTTTCTTTCTCTCTAAAAACAGAAATAAATCATTCTAAATAACAAACTGGCTTTATCTACAAATTAGTAAGAATGTCTCACCCCATGTTCAAGAATGGCCTTTTTCCAATATTTCAGATTACAACCGCTCACTTTAGGTTATTTGAAACGAAATCATCTCCAAAATATAGTTATTTTTTTAAACAAAGCAATGTATTATTATTATTATTATTATTAACAACCCTGCATTATAATTATATAAAAGCCCCTTAGATATTCTCACTGACCGGATTTGCCCTAATGGAAAATGCCCATTAGATATTCATTAGAATCCTCTAAATGTAATTATTTTTTTATATACAGTAGGCCTACCGTAGGCGACATGAGTCTCAATAGTGTTGAGTAATGTGCTGATTACACAGGCTGCTTTATATAATTAACATTTCATTATTTATTTATTTTTCCATATTTTCTCATTGTTTCTGTGATTCCAAAATAAAATTAACATTTTAATTAAATTCTTTGAGTCCTGTTTAACCTGTTAACCTGTAGTATTTTAGTATTTTGATACTTTGTGCAAGGCAATTGATAAGCATTAACAACTTTGAATGGGGCTTCCCGAGTGGCGCAGCGGTCTAAGACACTGCGTTTCTACAGATGATGGTTCGATACCCGTGGCAACCGGAAGACCCATTTAGCCCAGTGTTGTCCGGGTTTGGCCGGGCGGTGGGCTTTTGGTTTGTCTCCCTCTAAAAACAGGGAGAGAAAAAAAGTGTAGCAGGCTGTGAATTAGGTAAACAACGTTTCTAGGATGGGCTATTAGCAGGACAATAGACTCTTCAACCTTTACAAAGGATAGTCTAGTAGCTCGGCTACTGTAGGTGTGAAACCCCCACCCAACTTGCAATGTATTAAGTACTCTAAAGTTTTACATTTCTAACGCCAAACTTCATGGAACTGCAAAATGTCGGATCAAGCATATACTGTCCATAAATATATGTTTTCCTTAATAAAATGATAAAAATACTCTTTCAAAATGCAGATGTTTTATTTCAACTATCAGCAGAACAATAGGGAATAAATATCACTAAATAAGAGAGCATGGGGACTGGTTTTGATAAATCAATCAGATTTGTATTGTTTTTAGTACTCTAAAACCAGATTTGCCCCAACAAAAAATGCATCAACCACTACAAATGTATAATTGTAATGCAGATGTTTATTTCGTTATGGATCCATAATTAATTACTATGGGAATAAATATCACTGAATGACATGTGGTCAACTATTTCAGCACCGTTTCGCGCTGCCCTGAGACAAGCATGGGGACTGGTATTGATAAATCAATTAGATTTTTATTTTCAGTGAATCTCCATTTGGGTATTGGTTAGCCTACAATTAGGGTGTGGAAATGTTAGGATTATTTTGCTCTTAGTACAGTAGCCTACTCCCGACCGGTCACATTCTACAGCGCCATATTGTCCTAACGGTTTCGTTTTTATTGGAATAAAAACACCATAATATTAATCTAATTAATTAAGCAAAATTTGTTAATCAATCCCATGTTCTTACAAAGAAAAGTTTTAAATTCTCTAGTACAGGAAATATTGAAGTCAAATGCTTCTCAACGATGCCCTCTAGTGGCCAAACTAGCACTAACTAGCATTAATGGCTGACAAAGATAACGTGCCATAGAATTCTGCGGCAGCCCGCAAGGTGTGCTGCAGTATGATGCAACTTTTAAAGGAGGAACCACTGTAGGTAGGATCGTCAGTCACTCAGTTGGTAGGTAGGATCGTCAGTCACTCAGTTGGTAGGTAGGATCGTCAGTCACTCAGTTGGTAGATAGGATCGTCAGTCACTCAGTTGGTAGGTAAGATCGTCAGTCACTCAGTTGGTAGGTAGGATCGTCAGTCACTCAGTTGGTAGGTAAGATCGTCAGTCACTCAGTTGGTAGGTAGGATCGTCAGTCACTCAGTTGGTAGGTAGGATCGTCAGTCACTCAGTTGGTAGGTAGGATCGTCAGTCACTCAGTTGGTAGGTAAGATCGTCAGTCACTCAGTTGGTAGGTAAGGTCGTCAGTCACTCAGTTCGTAGGTAGGATCGTCAGTCACTCAGTTGGTAGGTAGGATCGTGGGAAATTAAGACCCTTTATGGTACTGATCTTGAAACAACTTGTTTGAATAAAATGAAAGGTGGTTACGGTTGGACTAGGGCAGTGGTCACCAACCAGGTGATTGACTGGTCTGTGCCCCCTTTTCTCAGCGGAGGGAGAGAGGAAGGACGGTGAGTCGGGTCAGAGGCAGCCTCACCGCTGCTCCCTCCCTCCACTCAAAGTGACCATCAGATGCAGGCCATGAGTCCAGTTCAAAAAATTCTAAAGCTATTTATTATGCTCACTCAGCTGTGTAACAAGTAATACAACAAATGATCTATTACCAGTGTGATGATATACCTACGTTTTGTTAATATTACTTCAAAGTGGTCTGAGAAGAACAACATTGGCAGGGCAATTCAAGCATAGCCAATATGCAATGATAATGTATTGGGCCTATAGCCTACTGCACCAACCTCATCGATCTTGTCTTGCATTTTGACTCTGTGCTCATGACTCAGAAAAGGTTGATGACCACTGGACCAGGGTTATTAGCTATGTCAACTGCATTTCTCTACACGTTAACATGTTCTAATTCAAGAGTTAAGTCTGCACACACAGTGAGTGTATCAAACCAGGGTGAATGTTGTGCGGCAGGAAGGAGGATGCTCTAACCAGGCGACGAGAGAAAGGTTTATTCATTAGTCAGATAGCAAATGAGTGACAAGCAACTGCCACATTTATGCTTCATATGCTTTCCTTAATGGATTGAGAGACGTAGTGAAAATAATTCTGTACAGTATCTAATGTCTCTACGCCTTCCTTTCTCTACGGACATGGAGGTCTCTGGTCTATGATGGCCTGTGCTGCGAGGCTCTCAGGTTTTAACGACTCCTTTGGTCTGTTTTTAAATAAAAGAAACCCTTCTAACCGTTGTCTTGTATGTCCGTGGTTTCCAACAGATACTTCCACCTGTTCTCTCTGTGACTGTTTTTGTCAACTTGTTGCATACAGTATCTCACAAAAGTGAGTACACCCCTCACATTTTTGTAAATATTTGAGTATATATTTTCATGTGACAACACTGAAGAAATGACACTTTGCTACAATGTAAAGTAGTGAGTGTACAGCTTGAATAACAGTGTAAATTTGCTGTCCACTCAAAATAACACAACACACAGCCATTAATGTCTAAACCGCTGGCAACAAAAGTGAGTACACCCCTAAGTGAAAATATCAAAATTGGGCACAAAGTGTCAATATTTTGTGTGGCCACCATGATTTTCCAGCACTGCCTTAACCCTCTTGGGCATGGAGTTCACCAGAGCTTCACAGGTTGCCACTGGAGTCCTCTTCCACTCCTCCATGACGACACCACGGAGCTGGTGGATGTTAGAGACCTTGCACTCCTCCACCTTCCGTTTGAGGATGCCCCACAGATGCTCAATAGGGTTTAGGTCTGGAGACATGCTTGGCCAGTCCATCACCTTTACCCTCAGCTTCTTTAGCAAGGCAGTGGTCGTCTTGGAGGTGTGTTTGGGGTCGTTATCATGTTGGAATACTGCCCTGCGGCCCAGTCTCCGAAGGGAGGGGATCATGCTCTGCTTCAGTATGTCACAGTACATGTTGGCATTCATGGTTCCCTCAATGAACTGTAGCTCCCCAGTGCCAGCAGCACTCATGCAGCCCCAGAGCATGACACTCCCACCACCATGCTTGACTGTAGGCAAGACACACTTGTCTTTGTACTCCTCACCTGGTTGCCGCCACACACACTTGACAACATCTTAACCAAATAAGTTTATCTTGGTCTCATCAGACCTGTGGTGGTTCCAGTAATCCATGTCCTTAGTCTGCTTGTCTTCAGCAAACCGTTTGCGGGCTTTCTTGTGCATTATCTTTAGAAGAGGCTTCCTTCTGGGACGACAGCCATGCAGACCAATTTGATGCAGTGTGCGGCGTATGGTCTGAGCACTGACAGTCTGACCCCCCACCCCTTCAACCTCTGCAGCAATGCTGGCAGCACTCATACGTCTATTTCCCAAAGACAACCTCTGGATATGACACTGAGCACGTGCACTCAACTTCTTTGGTCGACCATGGCGAGGCCTGTTCTGAGTGGAACCTGTCCTGTTAAACCTCTGTATGGTCTTGGCCACCGTGCTGCAGCTCAGTTTCAGGGTCTTGGCAATCTTCTTATAGCCCAGGCCATCTTTATGTAGAGCAACAATTCTTTTTTTCAGATCCTCAGAGAGTTCTTTGCCATGAGGTGCCATGTTGAACTTCCAGTGACCAGTCAGTATGAGGGAGTGTGAGAGCGATGACACCAAATTTAACACACCTGCTCCCCATTCACACCTGAGACCTTGTAACACTAACGAGTCACATGACACCGGGGAGGGAAAATGGCTAATTGGGCCCAATTTGGACATTTTCACTTAGGGGTGTACTCACTTTTGTTGCCAGCGGTTTAGACATTAATGGCTGTGTGTTGTGTTATTTTGAGGGGACAGCAAATTTACACTGTTATACAAGCTGTACACTCACTACTTTACATTGTAGCAAAGTGTCATTTCTTCAGTGTTGCCACATGAAAAGATATACTCAAATATTTACAAAAATGTGAGGGGTGTACTCACTTTTGTGAGATACTGTATATGTAAAAAGTACCCTGAGAACTTGTACAAAAAAAATACATGTTTTACATTTTAACATCTTGACCATGTTCTGTTATAATATCCACCCGGCACAGCCAGAAGAGGACTGGCCACCCCTCATAGCCTGGTTCCTCTCTAGGTTTCTTCCTAGGTTTTTTGCCTTTCTAGGGAGTTTTTCCTAGGGAGTTTTTCCTAGCCACCGTGCTTCTTTCACATGCATTGCTTGCTGTTTGGGGTTTTAGGCTGGGTTTCTGTACAGCACTTTGAGATTTCAGCTGATGTACGAATGGGTATATAAATAAATTTGATTAGATTTTATTTTGTATTTGGGATGCTTTTAACTTCTCTATGGCCTGGCGATGTTAAGGAATGGATAAGTCATTGGTCTACTCAGTAATTGAATATACTATAGTTATATTTGCCTAATGCAATTCACACAAATTCAATTCATTACAAGGTGAATGTAAACTGCAACCTCCTTTGTATATAATGAACTACTGTGTTTATCTATGAACATTCTGATTAAAAAAAAGGATTACAAATTGGAATATCTGCTGTCCTTGTCTCATTGTCCACCACTATACAAAAGTACTAATGTCTCATTGTGCAATTTTCATTGCAAAAACCTAACAAAAGCAGCTGTATCCAATAAAGTATAGCCTTTAATTGAAAAAGAAAACACACAGGCATACGAGTGTTGAATGATATGGCTTAGGTTGCTGAACAGTGCTTATCCAGAGGTGTCTTCAGTCTCCATCTGCAACACCAGGGTATATTAGGGGTTGGCTTGGAGGCCTTTTGCTAGGTGATCTAGCTCTGGATCCTCTGCAGCAGGTTGTAGATCGCTTCATGTGGAGGTGTCTCTGGCCCGTCGTGTGCTCCAACTGCGGAAAAGCTAAGTAATAAACTCAGCAAAAAAAAATCCCCTTTTCAGGACTCAGTCTTTCAAAGATAATTTGTAAAAATCCAAATAACTTCACAGAACGTCATTGTAAAGGGTTTAAACACTGTTTCCCATGCTTGTTCAATGAACCATAAACAATTAATGAACATGCACCTGTGGAACGGTCATTAAGACACTAACAGCTTACAGACGGTAGACAATTAAGGTCACAGTTATGAAAACTTAGGACACTAAAGAGGCCTTTCCACTGACTCTGAAAAACACCAAAAGAAAGATGCCCAGGGTCCCTGCTCATCTGCGTGAACGTGCCTTAGGCATGCTGCAAGGAGGCACGAGGACTGCAGATGTGGCCATGGCAATAAATTGCAATGTCCGTACTGTGAGACGCCTAAGACAGCGCTACAGGGAGACAGGACGGACAGCTGATCGTCCTCGCAGTGGCAGACCACGTGTAACAACACCTGCACAGGATCGGTACATCCGAACATCACACCTGCAGGACAGGTACAGGATGGCAACAACAACTGCCCGAGTTACACCAGGAACGCACAATCCATCCATCAGTGCTCAGACTGTCCGCAATAGGCTGAGAGAGGCTGGACTGAGGGCTTGTAGGCCTGTTGTAAGGCAGGCCTGTTGTAAGACAGGTCCTCACCAGACATCACCGGCAACAACGTTGCCTATGGGCACAAACCCACCGTCGCTGGACCAGACAGGACTGACAAAAAGTGCTGTTATTTATTTTTTATTTCACCTTTAACCAGGTAGGCCAGTTGAGAACAAGTTCTCATTTACAACTGCAACCTGGCAAAGATAAAGCAACGCAGTTCGACAAAAACACAGAGTTACACAAACAAACATACAGTCAATAACAAAATAAAATATGTTTCTATTTATGCAGTGTGTGCAAATGTAGAAGAGTAGGGAGGTAGGCAATAAATAGGCCCTAGAGGTGAAAATAATTACAATTTAGCATTAATACTGGAGTGATAGATGTGCAGATGATGATGTGCAAGTAGAGATACTGGGGTGCAAAAGAGCAAGAGGGTAAGTAATAATATGGGGATGAGGTAGTTGGGTGTGCTATCTACAGATGGGCTGTGTACAGGTTAGAGAGGGAGATATAAGACTCCAGCTTCAGAGATTTTTGCAATTCGTTCCAGTCAACTGGAAGGAAAGGCGGCCGAAGGAAGTGTTGGCTTTGGGGATGACCAACACAGGGGTGGCAGCGTAGCCTAGTGGTTAGAGTGTTGGACTAGTAACTGAAAGGTTGCAAGTTCAAATCCCTGAGCTGACAAGGTAAAAATCTGTTGTTCTACCCCTGAACAAGGCAGTTAACCCACTGTTCCTAGGCTGTCATTGAAAATAAGAATTTGTTCTTAACTGACTTGCCGAGTTAAATAAATAAAATATAAATGGTGACAAGTTGCAGTTTTGTCACACCAGGGGTGATGGTCGGATTCGTGTTTATCATCGAAGGAATGGGCGTTACACTGGAGCGGGTCCGAGGTGGAGGGTCCGTCATTGTCTGGGGCGGTGTGTCACAGCATCATCGGACTGAGCTTGTTGTCATTGTAGGAAATCTCAACGCTGTGCGTTACAGGGAAGACATCCTCCTCCCTTATGTGCTACCCTTCCTGCAGGCCCATCCTGATATGACCCCCCAGCATGACAATGCCACCAGCCACACTGCTCGTTCTGTGTGTGATTTCCTGCAAGACAGAAATGTCAGTGTTCTGCCATGGCCAGCAAAGAGCCCGGATCTCAATCCCATTGAGCACGTCTGGGACCTGTTAGATTAGAGGGTGAGTGCTAGGGCCATTCCCCACAGAAATGTCAGGGAACTTGCAGATGCCTTGGTGGAAGATTGGGGTAACATCTCACACCAAGAACTGGCAAATCTGTTGCAGTCCATGAGGAGGAGATGCACTGCAGTATTTAATGCAGCTGGTGGCCACGCCAGATACTGACTGTTACTTTTTTGACCCCCCCCCCTTTGTTCAGGGACACATTATTCCATTTCTGTTAGTCACATGTCTGTGGAACTTGTTCAGTTTATGTCTCATTTGTTGAATCTTGTGTGCATACAAATATTTACACATGTTAAGTTTGCTGAAAATAAACACAGTTGACAGTGAGGACATTTCTTTTTTTGCTGAGTTTATATAATATAAATGCCATTTACCAGATGCTTTTATACAGAGTGACTTAGTCACACGTGCACACATATGGGTGGTCCAGGGAATCAAACCAACTCTCCTAGCATTGCAAGTGCCATGCTCTACCAACTGAGCTACAGAGGACTACAGATCAGTCTTGATATGAGTGGGTGTTATGAGAGAAATGCAGAATTTTTTGGGGGAAACTGTGAGTCACTTCCGTGCCCAATATAAATCACTGTTTGCTCATTCTGTGCTTCTAACATGATTAGAGTACTGCATGATTATCACATTTGGGATTGGTTGGGGTTAATTCAATTCCAGTCAGGGAGGGGCACGAATGTGAGGCTTGTGGTCCAGCCAATTCCCGATGTCACTGCAGCAGAAGCATCCCAGCTGGGTCAGGTTCATCCTGCCAACCAGGCAAAACACACGCAACATGCAAAACAGCAAGATCACAGATACATTTGTAAACTTGACATTAAAGTAAGCCTACACAGGCCCAATGAAGCTGAAAAGATGTAGGCTAAAATGTTTTATTTCAAGCAAGAGCACACTGTCAGAAACTCCCACCCAACATGTCACCTGGAGAACAGCAGCTTCCCAAATGCACACAGTACTCATGAAGTCAAAAAGGCACTGCATTTCTTCATAAATGCCATTATATGATATGAATGTAAAGACAATCTGGATTTCTGGTAGGAGATCTTTGTCCTCTACTATCACAGAAGATATGAGACCAGCGAGCCTTCCTGATGGATGGCTTGCACACCATTAGGGTAAACGATCCCACCATCCTGCTTGTTCTCAAATCATCAATACTTTTGAGAAAGTTATAATGAAAATACAGGAACTTAGTAATTGTATTTTTATAAATGTCATTACGGTATTTTGTATAAATGACATTTCTGTATTTTGTATAAATGACATTACTGTATTTTGTATAAATGTCATTACTCTATTTTGTATAAATGACATTACTGTATTTTGTACACATTCTCTGAGTAATCTCTACAAAAGGATGAAAAACCCGTCCTGTTCCATCTGGCAATATGATGACAAATGATTGCCTGTTCTCAGAGCTTGAAAAGCATGAGCTTTCTCTGAAAAATCAAACCCGTGATCATGAATTGACTGTATAGTAACATAGACCTAGCCATTGGCCTTTACTCTAGTATATTGAGTGAGCTAATCTATTTGTTAGCATCACCAGCGCTGCAAATCACCATTAAGGGTTCAGTTTGTATACCTTCTGTCCTTGTTCTTTTCCATAAAAGGGGCAGAGTGTCTGGAGAACCAATGATTTCCATTTCGGCAAATGGTTCTTCTTCTCGGCAGTCTAGACCTCATTTGAAAGTCGATAGCTAATGGTTACGCAGGTTAACACTTTAGTGTTGATACTTTTAACAGAACCTATGAGGTTGAATGTCAATAGAGTCCAGCAGACTAAAATGTCTGTTTGTATTAATACTTTCATCAGTGGATACGAAATAACTTTCAGCACCTTAAATGATGTACTACATTTCATGTAACAAAGGGGTGGTGACCTTGTGAGTAGACTTATCTTTTGAAAACTGGTTATTTTGAGGACAAAAAAACTCTGAATTTGTAGTCGTGGGAACAGTACCATTAGGATTTCAGTGATGATTTAAAGTAGTGCTTGCTGAGGGATATCATATCAAAAGTACAGTCAATTAGAGTTGCTTGTATTAGTACCCCATCTATCATAGATAGCAAAGGTCAGGACCAGTCTCCGCCCGCTCCTTCGCAGCCTTTTTGAAGGGCAGGTGAGGGCCCACATCAATCTCTAAGCTCTCCTGGATCACGGAGAACACAGCCTCCTCCTCCTCCTCCAGAAAGTCAGCCATCCTCCATGCCACTTCGAAACAAAAACAACTGACAAACACATTTCAAACGCAGCAGAGGAATACACTATATCGCAGCAGCGAAATACACACCCATATATATACCTATATATATATACACTGCTCAAAAAAATAAAGGGAACACTTAAACAACACAATGTAACTCCAAGTCAATCACACTTCTGTGAAATCAAACTGTCCACTTAGGAAGCAACACTGATTGACAATAAATTTCACATGCTGTTGTGCAAATGGAATAGACAACAGGTGGAAATTATAGACAATTAGCAAGACACCCCCAATAAAGGAGTGGTTCTGCAGGTGGGGACCACAGACCACTTCTCAGTTCCTATGCTTCCTGGCTGATGTTTTAGTCACTTTTGAATGCTGGCGGTGCTTTCACTCTAGTGGTAGCATGAGACGGAGTCTACAACCCACACAAGTGGCTCAGGTAGTGCAACTCATCCAGGATGGCACATCAATGCGAGCTGTGGCAAGAAGGTTTGCTGTGTCTGTCAGCATAGTGTCCAGAGCATGGAGGCGCTACCAGGAGACAGGCCAGTACATCAGGAGACGTGGAGGAGGCCGTAGGAGGGCAACAACCCAGCAGCAGGACCGCTACCTCCGCCTTTGTGCAAGGAGGAGCAGGAGAAGCACTGACAGAGCCCTGCAAAATGACCTCCGGCAGGCCACAAATGTGCATGTGTCTGCTCAAACGGTCAGAAACAGACTCCATGAGGGTGGTATGAGGGCCTGACGTCCACAGGTGGGGGTTGTGCTTACAGCCCAACACCGTGCAGGACATTTGGCATTTGCCAGAATACACCAAGATTGGCAAATTGGCCACTGGCGCCCTGTGCTCTTCACAGATGAAAGCAGGTTCACACTGAGCACGTGACAGACGTGACAGAGTCTGGAGATGCCGTGGAGAACGTTCCGCTGCCTGCAACATCCTCCAGCATGACCGGTTTGGCGGTGGGTCAGTCATGGTGTGGGGTGGCATTTCTTTGGGGGGCCGCACAGCCCTCCATGTGCTCGCCAGAGGTAGCCTGACTGCCATTAGGTACCGAGATGAGATCCTCAGACCCTTTGTGAGACCATATGCTGGTGCGGTTGGCCCTGGGTTCCTCCTAATGCAAAACAATGCTAGACCTCATGTGGCTGGAGTGTGTCAGCAGTTCCTGCAAGAGGAAGGCATTGATGCTATGGACTGGCTCACCCGTTCCCCAGACCTGAATCCAATTGAGCACATCTGGGACATCATGTCTCGCTCCATCCACCAACGCCACGTTGCACCACAGACTGTCCAGGAGTTGGCGGATGCTTTAGTCCAGGTCTGGGAGGAGATCCCTCAGGAGACCATCCGCCACCTCATCAGGAGCATGCCCAGGCGTTGTAGGGAGGTCATACAGGCACGAGGAGGCCACACACACTACTGAGCCTCATTTTGACTTGTTTTAAGGACATTACATCAAAGTTGGATCAGCCTGTAGTGTGGTTTTCCACTTTAATTTTGAGTGTGACTCCAAATCCAGACCTCCATGGGTTGATAAATTGGATTTCCATTGATTATTTTTGTGTGATTTTGTTGTCAGCACATTCAACTATGTAAAGAAAAAAGTATTTAATAAGATTATTTCTTTCATTCAGATCTAGGATGTGTTGTTTAAGTGTTCCCTTTATTTTTTTGAGCAGTATATATATACACACACACACACTTTATCTACACCATATATACAAAAGTACTTGAACACCCCTTCAAAATTTGTGGATTCGGCTATTTCAGCCACACCCGTTGCTGACAGGTGTATAAAATCGAGCACACAGCCATGCAATCTCCATAGACAAACATAGTAGAATGGCCGTACTGAAGAGCTCAGTGACTTCCAAAAAGTCACCGTCATAGGATGCTGCCTTTCCAACAAGTCAGATCGTCAAATTTCTGTCCTCCTAGAGCATCCCCGGTCAACGTAAATGCTGTTATTGTGAAGTGGAAACGTCTAGGAGCAACAACGACTCAGCCGCGAAGTGGTAGGCCGCACAAGCTCACAGAATGGGACCACCGAGTGCTGAAGCACGTAGTGTGTAAAAATCTGTTCCCGATTGCAACACTCACTACCGAGTGAGTCATCACAAGCACTGTTTGTCTGGAGCTTCCTGAAATGGGTTTCCATGGCCGAACAGCCACACACAAGCCAAAGATCACCATGTGGAATGCCAAGCGTCTGCTGGAGTGGTGCAAAGCTCACTGCCATTGGACTCTGGAGCAGTGAAAACGCGTTCGGCAGATGCCAGGAGAACGCTACCTGCCTGAAGGCATAGTGCCAACTGTAAAGTTTGGTGGAGGAGGAATAATGGTCTGGGGCTGTTTTTCATAGTTTGGGCTAGGTCCCTTCGTTCCAGTGAAGGGAAATCTTAACGCTATAGCATATAATGACATTCTAGACGATTCTGTGCTTCCAACTCTGTGGGAAAAGTTTGGGGAAGGCCCTTTCCTGTTTCAGCATGACAATGCCCCCATGCACAAAGCAAGGTCCATACTGAAATGGTTTGTTGAGATCAGTGTGGAAGAACTTAACTGGCCTGCACAGATCCCTGACCTCAACCCCATTGAACACCTTTGGGATGAATTGGAGGGCCGACTGCGAGCCAGGCCTAATCACCCAACATCAGTGCCGACCTCACTAATACTCTTATGGCTGAATGGAAGCAAATCACTGCAGCAATGTTCCAACATCTAGAGGAAAGCCTTCCCAGCAGATTTGTTTTATTTAACTAGGCAAGTCAGTATAGAATAAATTCTTATTTACAATGACGGCCTACACAAGCCAAACCCGGACGACGCTGCGCCAATTGTGTGCCGCCCTATGGGACTCCCAACCACAGCCGGTTGTGATACAGCCTGGATTCGAACCAGGGTGTCTGTAGTGACAACTCTAGCACTGAGATGCAGTGCCTTAGATTGCTGCACCACTCGGGAGCCAGAGTGGAGGATGTTATAGCAGAAAAGTGGGACCATCTCCATATTAATGCCCATGATTTTGGAATGAGATGTCATATAGTGTAGAGATCCAAACATGCCTCTGGTAGGAATTAAGATCCAATTTGTTGAAATGCCACTTAATTAGAATAAAATCTGTACAATATAAATACACAAAGTCATCACAAAAAAAAGACTATTCATGTCAAAATCAAGATTATACATCTAAAATTGCGTACAAGTGATTTTTTCAGTAATCTAAGTGGCAGGTGAACCTACCAAAGGGCTCTGCCTCTAATGGGAGATTTCAAACTATCAAACCAGGGATATTACATCCAGAGGGACAAATGTTACTGGAGGTTCTTTGCAGGTTGGAGTGAATTTCAGTCTGTGCTTATTGGCTGAGTTAGATGTGTGTGAGAGTTGTGTATGTGGTTTGTGAAGGCCTCATCTCCTCTGGGTCTGTATTGTTGACTAGCTGGTCTCTGGGGGCTTCCTGTGCTGCTGGCAGTACTCACAGGTAATAGAGTCCAGCTCACTTTCCAGGAGCTCCCCTGACGAATCCGAGCAGGATGCCCTTGTGCTCTAAAAGGAAACCAAGCATTCAGCTCTGCAGACCACATCCAGCACAGTGCTCTAAGCCTGTCCTTTTTAGCCATGTCTGTAAAGCCAGTCGCCTGTAGTGGCCTATGTACCAGCAATACACTATTTTCACACCCCCCAAAAAATATTATACAAGAAAATATTGTATGCGTAATACAATTGGTGTATTACTGTGCTGTGACAGTGTTCAGTTGAATCAGCTAAGCCATAAAGAAGAAAGTTTCCTAAAACAATCCAACAGTGATAATAACAAACATTACCATGTCAAAAATGTGTTGGTGACTGTTTAGTTTCTACTTGGCAAGCTGTGGGAGTTTTGAGATCCTTGCTGAGTATAGACAACACTTCATTATCTAGGGACGTATCCATCTCCGGGTCCTCGTTTTTAGGAAGATTCTAAAGAGAGACAACAAAGGCAGTTCATCATTTATTCAACAGAAGTGCCCACATTGCTCATCATTAATAAGTGAAAATGGAGAAACTCCAGATTTCAGGATTCTGTATCTACAGTAATGCTAACATTTCATGCTGTCTGATGTCTGTTACATTGGTAACAATAAAAATATCCCCAGATGAAGATGTAGACTTTTCCGCTCAACACATATCGCACTCTTGGAGCACTTCAGGGACTTCTCAGAGACAGGAAATAGACATTTATTGGAATTGATTTGAAGTGATTTACTATATTTTTTCATAGCGAGGCCCTACTTCTAAAACATCGGTGTTTCGCCTAGCTACGTCGGAGTCAAGACGTGTATCCACACATTCCAACGGGAGCCCTGACTCCTCTACAGGTTTTATAGTCCCTTCTTCTGACTGAATGTTGACTGCAAAGGAATCATTTGTCAGGAGAAAGGGAAGTAGTTGGGCTAAGAAAACAACATGATTTGAGGATCAGCATAATTCTTAAGTCTGACCTTTAACAATCACCACTCATTTATCTCATAGTAATTACTTTTCTCTCACCTCGGCTACTGTCCTCATGTCTCCTCTGGTCCACCCAGTTGGTCTGTGACCTCCACACATTCCCATAGCTGTGGTCCAGGCATTCAGATAAGTCAACATTATGCCACTGACATGAAAACTCATTGCACTGTATTTTTTTCCCTTCTCCTACTTCACAAAAAAAAAGAAAATCTGGAAAAATATGATATGCCAACTCTTAAATTAACTCACAAGATTTATTTTTACTTAAATTATGTAAATGCCGTGGGCATAACATTGCAGATACAGCTCCTCTGAAGAGACTGTTCAGAAATGTCATGGTCAATCATTTGACCTTCAGGCTACTGCACAGATGAGTAATTAAGGTTCTGTCTACCATGGCCTATTTCTATTGAAGATTCTGAGTTGATTAGCTATGATACCTGCACCGAGTCAGTATAAAACTAGTAGTCGAAACATTATTATCCTGTTTGCAGATTTCCTGGATTCTCCCGGGCTCCGAGTCCATTCGGCTGCATTACTCCACATCCTGCAAGATGCCTGGCTGCTCTACAGCCGACCAGCACCATTAAACGGCTGCTGTAACCTATGCACGGGATGTTGGGTTCAAGGGTTGTTGGGACCTGAACTGAATCTTCTAGGCCTACTTGTGATTGAAGAATGAGGTGCCTCATTCGTCATTTTCCTTAGACCGCTGACTAATTTCTTAATTTGCACAATGGGCCAACCATTACATCTATTCCAAATGTATCTGACAAGAAACATGACCTGTCTTTTCTAACATTTTAGCATAGCTACACATGGCTACTGTATTTATTTCTAATTAGAATAAATGCTAAATGCATTGGTTTCATAGTAACGAGATGTATTCTAGAACACAGGCTTTGAGTTGTCAGTTGTTATAAGTCCTTAGAGGCCATGAGAGCTTTGGTCTTTTTGGGCGAGCTCTGTTTTTCCATCTGTCTCTTGAGTCTCTGCATCTGGGCAACGAGGCTGTACTGGGGCTTAATGTTGTGGGGATTGGCCGATTGCTGGTAGGCCATGCAGGTCTGCATCCGGTCCAGCAGAGTGTAAATCTCCAGGCTTTTCATTTGGAGATGTTGCAGCAGGATGTCTGGCCCCGGCATCACTAGGCCTTCTGGATGGGTTAGCTAGGAGAGAAAAACAACAGAAAACAGTTAGAACACATGGGATGGAGCGTGTCCATGAGATTAGCAGCTTATCAGCTATGTATGTTTCATGTGCATTACTGTACTTATCCTTGAAAATCCATCAATGATGAACGACAGAGAAGTTCATCAATATGTGCTCACTTGAGACAGTCCTGTGACGACTCACCTTGAGTTTGGAGCCTACGTTGAAACGCACTCTGCTTTGGTGAGAGGAGAACGTGAGGTAGATGCGTTCCTGGGACTGGATGCGGAGGCTGACGTGGCTACCCAGGACCAGACAGATAGGCTGGAAGGGAGGGGCTTGGATGTGAGGCTCAAGGTCCAGCCAGTTCCAGCGTCGTCTCAGAGCCCCGGTCTCACTGCAGCAGGAGCCTCCCAGCTGGGTCAGGTTCACCCTTCACACACACACCACAGTTACAGTATAGACATGCAGTAACAGCAGAATACTGCCACAGTTTATCTGTATATGTGATTTTCAGGGCAAATATTAATGGTACACACCATATAAGTCCATTGGGGTGGTAGCACGTAGACTGGCCTCTGGTTGTAAACATGGCCTCAAGGTTTGGCTCTAAGTCCTTGTCCTCCATGATTATATAGGTGAAGTCAGCAGCCTCCACAGAGGAGATTATGATAGCAACATTCCCAGATGGATAGCTTTGTTTTCACTAAGGAACTTATTGCTAAACTGTTGTACAAATTGCCTGGTGCCCGAGTCCCTTAAGTAAAAAGATACAACACATTACCTGTTCCGTCTGGATATAACGTGATGAAGGGTTTGCCATTTGGATAAAACCTCAGAAGCAAATGTATTCTCTAAAAAACAAACACATAGATCACTCATTAATGGTAGTCCATGGACCTGAACAGTAAGGGAATAGCACAGACCTGAACAGTAAGGGAATAGCACAGACCTGAACAGTAAGGGAATAGCACAGACCTGAACAGTAAGGGGATAACACAGACCTGAACAGTAAGGGAATAGCACAGACCTGAACAGTAAGGGAATAGCACGGACCTGAACAGTAAGGGGATAAGGGAATAGCACGGACCTGAACAGTAAGGGGATAAGGGGATAGCACAGACCTGAACAGTAAGGGAATAGCACGGACCTGAACAGTAAGGGGATAAGGGAATAGCACAGACCTGAACAGTAAGGGAATAGCACAGACCTGAACAGTAAGGGAATAGCACAGACCTGAACAGTAAGGGGATAAGGGAATAGCACGGACCTGAACAGTAAGGGGATAAGGGGATAGCACAGACCTGAACAGTAAGGGAATAGCACGGACCTGAACAGTAAGGGAATAGCACAGACCTGAACAGTAAGGGAATAGCACAGACCTGAACAGTAAGGGAATAGCACAGACCTGAACAGTAAGGGGATAAGGGAATAGCACAGACCTGAACAGTAAGGGGATAAGGGAATAGCACGGACCTGAACAGTAAGGGAATAGCACAGACCTGAACAGTAAGGGAATAGCACAGACCTGAACAGTAAGGGGATAAGGGAATAGCACGGACCTGAACAGTAAGGGGAATAAGGGAATAGCACGGACCTGAACAGTAAGGGGAATAAGGGAATAGCACGGACCTGAACAGTAAGGGAATAGCACAGACCTGAACAGTAAGGGGATAAGGGAATAGCACGGACCTGAACAGTAAGGGGATAAGGGAATAGCACAGACCTGAACAGTAAGGGAATAGCACAGACCTGAACAGTAAGGGGAATAAGGGAATAGCACAGACCTGAACAGTAAGGGAATAGCACGGACCTGAACAGTAAGGGGAATAAGGGAATAGCACAGACACTAACAGTAAGGGAATAGCACAGACCTGAACAGTAAGGGAATAGCACAGACCTGAACAGTAAGGGGAATAAGGGAATAGCACAGACACTAACAGTAAGGGAATAGCACAGACCTGAACAGTAAAGGGAATAAGGGAATAGCACAGACCTGAACAGTAAGGGGATAAGGGAATAGCACAGACCTGAACAGTAAGGGGATAAGGGAATAGCACAGACCTGAACAGTAAGGGAATAGCACGGACCTGAACAGTAAGGGAATAGCACGGACCTGAACAGTAAGGGGAATAAGGGAATAGCACAGACACTAACAGTAAGGGAATAGCACAGACCTGAACAGTAAGGGAATAGCACAGACCTGAACAGTAAGGGGAATAAGGGAATAGCACAGACCTGAACAGTAAGGGGATAAGGGAATAGCACAGACCTGAACAGTAAAGGGAATAAGGGAATAGCACAGACCTGAACAGTAAGGGGATAAGGGAATAGCACGGACCTGAACAGTAAGGGAATAGCACAGACAATAACAGTAAGGGAATAGCACAGACCTGAACAGTAAGGGAATAGCACGGACCTGAACAGTAAGGGAATAGCACGGACCTGAACAGTAAGGGGATAAGGGAATAGCACGGACCTGAACAGTAAGGGAATAGCACAGACCTGAACAGTAAGGGGATAAGGGAATAGCACGGACCTGAACAGTAAGGGAATAACACAGACCTGAACAGTAAGGGAATAGCACGGACCTGAACAGTAAGGGAATAGCACGGACCTGAACAGTAAGGGGATAAGGGAATAGCACAGACCTGAACAGTAAGGGGATAAGGGAATAGCACGGACCTGAACAGTAAGGGAATAGCACGGACCTGAACAGTAAGGGGATAAGGGAATAGCACAGACCTGAACAGTAAGGGGATAAGGGAATAGCACGGACCTGAACAGTAAGGGAATAACACGGACCTGAACAGTAAGGGAATAGGTGTAGAGAGCACTCAGATGAGATAAGCTGGTGTCAATGACAGTACAGGGATGGTGTTAATACAGAAACCTACCCTCTCTCTGTGCTGCCTGTCCGTCTCCCCCCGGAGGGCGAAGATATCTGAGGAGTTCATGATGTCCATCTTAGGGAAGTGAGACTCTTCTCGGATAGTCCAAACCTCATTGGACAGTCTGTAGGAGATGGTTTTGATCTGACCTTAAAAACACAAGAAAAATAACGCAGTATTGCCATTTTTGTCTAAGAGTGCAAAGTCACTATACTCAGTATCTCATATTAGTTACATTAAATATTTACAATTGTTATAATCTATCAAGGTGTTTTAGTGAGAACATGAAAATGGACTCTTACCTGAAAAAAATCGGTTCTGATTGCCTTTCTTCAGGACCTTCTGAAGTTCCCATTCCCGCAACCTTAAGTTAAAATAGAGTGTGGCCTTCCTCAGAGTGTATCATCAGAACAGCTTGGAGTGATGGAGACTACATTGGGAGGTTAAGTGGAAATCTCTCTGAAGATCGAGATCCCAAGCCATCCTCCTCTTCTGTCCAAAACTCAAGACTTTGACAGAAATGTGTCCCTTTGACCACGTTTAGCTTTTAAGTCTAAAAAGGGCCCATAGAGCTCCACAGTGGGGTTGTCATAATACCCATAAAACCTAGCGGTCAAACAGGGAAATGGTTCCAAACATTTTAGCACTTCATTTTTGGGTGGTAAATACAGGCGAGTATTTGATAAAAGTCACCTTGCCCTAGAGAGATCAAAACGTCACGCCATGGTAAGCCTACACAGACCACTGCCCTTATTTTAAGTATTTTTAAAATCCCTTTGGGAGAAATAAATGGTGGAAAAACGATTGGAACCATTTCCCTGTTTGACCGCAAGGTTTTATGGGTAATATGACTTGTACTGTGGTACTCTATTACACATGTATGTTGAGAGGTGTGAGGTACACCATCATTCGATTAGAGGCTAATTATATATATATACATATATATATATATTTTTTTTGTACTTTATACCCCCTTTTCTCTCCAATTTCATGATGTCCAATTGTTAGTTAAATTCTTGTCCCATCGCTGCAACTCCAGTACGGACTCGGGAGAGGCGAAGGTCGAGAGCCATGCTTCCTCCGAAACACGACACCGCTTCTTGACACACTGCTCGCTTAACTCGGAAGCCAGCCGCACTAATGTGTTGGAGGAAACACTGTACAGCTGGCGACCAGAAGTCAGCGTGCATGCACCCGGGTGCCAAAAGGAGTCACTAGAGCGCGATGGGACAAGGACATCCCAGCCGGCCAAACCCTCCCCTAACCCGGACGACGCTGGGCCAATTGTGCGCTGCCTCATGGATCTCCCTGTCACGGCCGGCTGCGACACAGCCCGAGATCGAACACGTATCTGTAGTGACGCCTCTAGCACTGCGATGCAGTACTTTAGACCGCTGCGCCGTTCTGGAGGCCCGATTAGAGACAATTTATGCTTGATCCAAAAACGTGGTCGGGGACTCCGTATGGAGGGTGTGACGCAATTGCGGAGCCTCTGGAGGCACACAGAGTCCAAACTGAGCTCCATACCCCATTGCTGTGTGCCTCCCAAATTTTGTAACAATGCATAGGGCTCCGTATAGCTCCGCATTCACATGATTGTTGATGGTAGATGGGGGCGGGAGGTCCTGTATAAACACAAACTCACTCCCTTGACAACTTCCTTCACAACAGCTCTGCGCTGCTCCGCAAAACTCAATAAGTATTGTATGAATGTCCTGACTTCTGCAGAGGCCGTATCACCATAAATACTGCATGGCCAATGCAGACCACAGACTGACCGCGCAGCGCCTTTTACAGGAGACGACTGCAGGGGGTTTCAAACAGCTGACACCAAAATGAACAGGGTAAAACCTAAATTAGATCCACTCACCTCTGCTCTGCCCGCTCCTTTGCAGCTCTCTTCTCGTGTTTGTTCATGAAGGGTGGGTGAGGGCCAACATCAATCTTCCTGTTCATCTCCACAGCAGCTAAGGCCCGCTCCTCTTCCAGGAGAAACGCTCGCATTTTCTGAGCCCGTTCACAGCAAAAGAGCTGAGTAGAAACATAATAAAACAACTGTTCAATGGGAGTAGGACATAACTTAATGCTTAACTTAATTGTAACCCATATCTACAATCTTAGCAGCATGTGATCCACACCAGGAACGATTAAGGAACATAAGAATGCAATCATTCCAGTCTCTCTCTGAAACAGGTATTTAAAGACTGGCCCATTGTCACTTGCATTGATTTGCTTTGAATTGATAGTCTAAAGAACAACTTCACTGTCAGCAGGACTCACCAATTCCAGGTCACGATTATTTTCCAATTGTTCCCGGCGTATGAAAGGGTTACAGGGTTGCTGGCAGTAGTCACATAGAACAAACTCTATTTTCCGTTTGGACTGAGCCTCATTGGATCCAGAGATGGACAACACTGAGATCTAGAGAAGGAAAGCTTCACCATCATCACTCCTCTCGTGCAAAATGTCGTACAGTACCATAGTATGTACGTATGCATGTACCGTTGAAGTTGGAAGTTTACATACACCTTAGCCAAATACATTTAAACTCAGTTTCACAATTCACAATTCCATTTAATCCAAGTAAACGTTCCCTGTCTTAGGTCAGTTAGGATCACCCCTTTACTTTAAGAATGTGAAATGTTAGAATAATAGTAGAATGATTTATTTCAGATTTTATTTCTTTCATCACATTCCCAGTGGGTCAGAAGTTTACATACACTTAATTACTATTTTGTAGCGTCGCTTTTACATTTTTAAACTTGGGTCAAACGTTTCAGGTAGCCTTCCACAAGCTTCCCACAATAAGTTGGGTGAATTTTGTCCCATTCCTCCTCACAGAGCTGGTGTAACTGAGTCAGGTTTGTAGGCCTCCTTGCTCCTACACGCTTTTTCAGTTCTGCCCACAAATTTTCTATAGGATTGAGGTCAGGGCTTTGTGATGGCCACTCCATTTACCTTGACTTTGTTATCCTTAAGCCATTTTGCCACAACTTTGGAAGTATGCTTGGGTTCATTGTCCATTTGGAAGACCCATTTGCAACCAAGCTTTAATGTCCTGACTGATGTCTTGAGATGTTGCTTCAATATATCCACATCATTTTCCTGCCTCATGCCATCTATTTTGTGAAGTGCACCAGTCCCTCCTGCAGCAAAGCACCCCCACAACATAATGCTGCCACCCCATGCTTCACAGTTGGGATGGTGTTCTTTGGCTTGCAAGCCTCCCCCTTTTTCCTCCAAACATAACGATGGTCATTATGGCCACACAGTTCTATTTTTGTTTCATCAGACCAGAGGACATTTCTCCAAAAAGCGGCCTTTCAGGTTACGTCAATATAGGACTCGTTTTACTGTGGATATAGATACCTTTGTACCTGTTTCCTCCAGCATCTCCACAAGGTCCTTTGCTGTTGTTCTGGGATTGATTGGCACTTTTCGCACCAAAGTATATTCATCTCTAGGAGACAGAACGCGTCTCCTTCCTGAGCGGTACGACGACTGCGTGACCCCATGGTGTTTACACTTGTACAGATGAACGTGGTACCGTCAGGCATTTGGAAATTGCTCCCAAGGATGAACCAGATTTGTGGAGGTCCACAATTGTTTTCTGAGGTCTTTCTGATTTCTTCTGATTTTCCCATGATGCCAAGCAAAGAGGCACTGAGTTTGAAGGTAGGCCTTGAAATACATCCACATGTACACCTCCAATTGACTCAAATTATGTCAATTAGCCTTTAAGAAGCGTCTAAAGCCATGACATAATTTTTTGGAGTTTTTCAAGCTGTTTAAAAAGGCACAGTCAACTTAGTGTATGTAAACTTTTGACCCACTGGAATTGTGATACAGTGAATTATAAGCGAAATAATCTGTCTGTAAACAATTTTTGGAAAAATTACTTGTCATGCACAAAGTAGATGTCCTAACCGACTTGTTAACAAGAAATTTGTGGAGTGGTTGAAAAACAAGTTTTAATGACTCCAACCTAAGTGCATGTACAGTACTATATTACTATAGTATGCATGTACAGTACCATAGTATGCATGTACAGTACTATATTATGCATGTACAGTACTGTATTATGCATGTACAGTACTATAGTATGTACGTACAGTAGTATATTATGCATGTACAGTACCATAGTATGCATGTACAGTACTATAATATGTATGTATGCACGTACAGTACTATATTATGCATGTACAATACCATAGTATGTATGTATGTACAGTAACAGTATGCATGTACAGTACCATAGTATGCATGTACAGTACCATAGCATGTATGTATGTACAGTACTATATTATGCATGTACAGTACCATAGCATGTATGTACAGTACTATATTATGCATGTACAGTACTATATTATGTATGCATGTACAGTACTATAGAATGTATGTACAGTACTATATTGTGTATGCATGTTCAGTACCAGTCAGAAGTTTGGACACACCTACTCATTCAAGGGTTTTTCTTAATTTTTTTACTCATTTCTACATTGTAGAATAATAGTGAAGACATCAAAACTATGAAATAACACATATGGAATCATGTAGTAACCAAAAAAGTATTCAACAAATCAAAATATATTTTATATTTGAGACTCTTCAAAAGTAGACACCCTTTGCCTTGATGACAGCTTTGCACACTCTTGGCATTCTATCAACCCATCTGTAAATAGCGTATCCAACTACATCATCCCCATATTGTTTTTTTTTGCTCCTTTGCACCCCAGTATCTCTACATGCACATCTATCACTCCAGTGTTTAATTGCTAAATTGTAAATACTTCACCACTACAGCCTATGTATTGCCTTTCTCCCTAATCGTTCCTCATTTGCATACACTGTATATAGACTTTCTATTGTGTTATTGACTGTACGTTTGTTTATTCCATGTGTAACTCTGTGTTGTTGTTTGTGTCGCACTGCTTTGCTTTATCTTGGCCAGGTCGCAGTTGTAATTGAGAACTTGTTCAACCTGGTTAAATAAAGGTGAAATAAAAAAAAATTTAAAAATTAACCTGGAATGCTTTTCCAACCGTCTTGAAGGAGTTCCCACATATGCTGAGCACTTGTTGGCTGCTTTTCCTTCACTCTGTGGTCCAACAAATCCCAAAACATCTCAATTGGGTTGAGGTCGGGTGATTGTGGAGGCCAGGTCATCTGATGCAGCACTCCATAACTCTCCTTCTTGGTCAAATAGCCCTTACATAGCTTGGAGGTGTGTTGGGTCATTGCCCTGTTGAAAAACAAATGATAGTGGGACTAAGCCCAAACCAGATGGGATGGTGTATCGCTGCAGAATGCTGTGGTAGCCATGCTGGTTAAGTATACCTTGAACTCTAAATGAATCACAAACAGTGTCACCAGCAAAGCACCCACACACCATAATACCTCCTCCTCCATGCTTTACGGTGGAAAATACACATACGGAGATCATCCGTTCACCCACACCGCGTCTCACAAAGACACAGTGGTTGGGACCAAAAATCTCCAATTTGGACCCCAGAACAAAGGACACATTTTCACCGGTCTAATGTCCATTGCTCGTGTTTCTTGGCCCAAGCAAGTCTCTTCTTCTTATTGGTGTCCTTTAATAGTGGTTTCTTTGCTGCAAATCAACCATGAAGGTCTGATTCACACAGTCTCCTCTGAACAGTTGATGTTGAGATGTGTCTGTTACTTGAACTCTGAAGCATTTATTTGGGCTGCAATTTCTGAGGCTGGTAACTCTAACAAACTTATCCTCTGCAGCAGAGGTACCTCTGGGTCTTCCATTACTGTGGCTGTCCTCATGGGAGCCAGTTTCATCATAGCGCTTGATGAAACTTTCAAAGTTCGGTATTGACTGACCTTCATGTCTTAAAGTAATGATGGACTGTCGTTTTTCTTTACTTATTTCAGTTGTTCTTGCCATAATATGGACTTGGTCTTCTACCAAATAGGGCTGTCTTCTGAATAGCCCCCTACCTTGTCACAACACAACCGATTGGCTCAAACGCATTAAGAAGGAAAGAAATTCCACAAATTAACTTTTAAGAAGGCACACCTGTAAATTGAAATGCATTCCAGGTGACTACCTCATGAAGCTGGTTGAGAGAATATCAAGAGTGTGCAAAGCTGTCATCAAGGCAAAGGGTGGCTATAAAATATATTTTGATTTAACACTTTTTTGGTTACTACATTATTCCATATGTGTTATTTCATAGTTTTGATGTCTTCACTATTATTCTACAATGTAGAAAATAGTAAAAGTAAAGAAAACCCTTGAATGAGTAGGTGTTCTAAAACTTTTGACCGGTAGTGTACGCATGTGCAGTACTATATTATGTATGTAACATGAAATATGTCATCATGAAAACAAGTAGCACTGTGGGAATAGAAACAATACAGTGAGCTCCAAAAGTGTTGGGACAGTGACACTCATTTGTTGTCGTTTTGACTCTGTACACCAGCACTTTGGATGATACAAAAAAAGATGATACAATGACTATGAGGTTAAAGTGCAGACTGTAAGCTTTAAATTTAGGGTATTTTCATTCATATCGGGGGAACTGTTTAGAAATTACAGCACTTTGTGTATATATAGGGGATCAAAAGTATAGAGAAAAATTCACTTGTACGTTTTTTAAAGTAGTAAAAAGTTAGGTATTTGGTCCCATATTCATAGCACTTAATGGCTAAATCAAGCTTGTTGTGACTCCACAAATTTGTCGGATGCATTTGCTGTTAGTTTTGGTTGTGTTTCAGATTATTTTTGTGCGCAATAGAAATGAACAGTAAATGATGTATTGTGTCATTTTGGAGTACACGGTTATCAAAACGTCACGCCAGGGTAAGCCTAGACAAAACACAGCCCTTATCGTAAGTCATTGCATGCTAGAAATATGGGACCAAATACTTCGCTTTTTACTACTTTAATACAAATAACGGTCCATCTGATATGGATGAAAATACTCTCAAATTAAAGCTGACAGTCAACACTTTAACTTTGTAGTCATTGTATCATTT
Organism: Salmo trutta; assembly: GCF_901001165.1. NCBI lineage: Eukaryota > Metazoa > Chordata > Actinopteri > Salmoniformes > Salmonidae > Salmo > Salmo trutta. The sequence continues at coordinate 43,356,190 of NC_042980.1, forward strand.
CTCATCCAAAGTGCTTGAGGTTGCTTACCTTTTCAAAATGAACAGGGGGTTGCTTCGACTCTGGTTTGTAGGCCAACATGGAAGGTGGCCCCACATTAGGTATACCATACAACTCATTTTCCTTCTCCATATCTGTCTCTTCATTCTTCCAAAGAGGACACACAAGATAAACCCTGTTATACCATATCAATTCTTCAGTTTGTTGTGATCTAGTTTCAGTTTGTTGGGTTGGTAGTAAATTGGTTGATTGAATAGCCTACTGTGATTGAACTGTTTTCTGTTAACTAATCATATACCATAGGCTATATACATTAGCCTACCTTACCTCTGAATCTGGCCCAATAACTATACTCTGGGGGGCTGTCTGTGATGAGGCTTTTGGCTCAAACCTCTCCACGTTACTTTGAACTATGAGAGAGGAAATAATTGTAGGAAGGTGCTGACAGATGTTTGAGTTGTCAGAGGAGGAGAGCAGCAGAAAGGTGTGACGCATTCGAACCAAAAACCCATCGGACATTCTGACTACCTTGACAGCTGTCTGTGAGTGCCTGCTCCACCCACTCCCAGTCTGTCTGGGTGCTGGCGCTGACTATGGTGATGGATCTGCCGTCCAGCACGTGGACCTCTATGAACTCTGCTGTGGTAGAATCATTCCTTGGCAGTGTGCTGGATGGCGTAGGGAAAAAGAGGGCCTGCTCTTCAAGCATGTTCAGACTATGGTCAAAATAGTTTCAAGTGCATGCCAATTTTGTTATGAAATGCAATAGTTGTTAATAATTGTATGACAATGATGTGAATACTTAGGCTACTGGGGGAAGGTAGCAACGCTGCTACCTCGCTCTCCAAAGGTGCATGAATTGAGAAGCAAACTGAACTCTCGGAGGGCAGTGGAGGTGTATAAAAATTGCTTCATTGCTCAAAGTAAAATGAACGCATTTCCACCCTTCATCAGGGCCAGGATTTGGCCTACTTCGCGGATTAAGAAAATAAAATGAAGGAGGATTTTATACATTTCAAAATGCCCTCTATGGGTTCAGGGATCAATCACAACGGGAATACAAAAAAAAAACATGATGAGATTGGTACACATGCTGACCAATATATTGTGTGTGCAACTCATTTGCCAATCACATCATGTTTGTTTTTTTTGCATGCCGATTGTAATTGCTACCTGGGCCACTTTAAAATAATATCTAAAATCCTCCTTCATTTTATCATCAGCATATGAACTTAATGTAGGCGAATGGCTGAAGCTGGTTGGTTTAAAATCACTTGTGTCCAGTTCCACTGTCCTCCAACAGGCTACCTGGGCTAAACCCTACCAGCATATTGGCTACATATCTCTCTAAACATCTCTCATTCAACCTGAAATAACACAAAATGTCTTACATTACAACTTTTTCATCTGTGCTCAAAGTAGTCCTGGCATGGCTCGTTATTGTTTTCTCACCTAGCATTGCACAGCGAAGGAAACGTTAAGTAGGCTATCTGCTTCTGAATGTAACGTTATTCAATTACAATACAACGAGAAGGTAGTGAACATGCCATCTCATCCGTGAGCTAGCCTACTCACCCCTACTCACCCTACTCACCCACTTTCCAAATGTCATCCGACGCCATACGTGGGCAAATTTCAATGTTGTCAGATAAACGTGGATACCTGTCCGTCACAAGAGTTGCAACGGGGTCTTTCTGATTGTCACAGGTCAACTGGCCCACCGGGTTTTGCACGTTTTCCGCTAAGAACCGAGGGGTAGAAAGGTCAGTCGTGTTGTCCAGAATCTTGCATTATTGCGCAACACCAGCATCTGTCTGCGGCACCCCACTGACACTGACTGGGTTTAATGGGGTAATTCGGCACCCCACTCACACTGACTGGGTTTAATGGGGTAAGCGACACCCCACTCACACTGACTGGGTTTAATGGGGTAATTCGGCACCCCACTCACACTGACTGGGTTTAATGGGGTAAGCGACACCCCACTCACACTGACTGGGTTTAATGGGGTAATTCGGCACCCCACTCACACTGACTGGGTTTAATGGGGTAAGCGACACCCCACTCACACTGACTGGGTTTAATGGGGTAATTCGGCACCCCACTCACACTGACTGGGTTTAATGGGGTAATTCGGCACCCCACTCACACTGACTGGGTTTAATGGGGTAAGCGGCACCCACATGAAAACAAATAGCCCCTGTTCAATGACAAATACTTACGAAATCATGTAGAAACTTTCGAGGAATCAATTGAATGACGTGTTATTGTTTTTTCCTATTTCATGATGTCAATGAGATATATAGATTTTTTAAATAAAATACATGGCAACAGCTTCGTGTGCATTTTATTATTACATCATATGAAATGTAGAACTCGGTGATGCCCTTTAGGTCTAAGCATAGACATCCGGTTAAATTATTAGAGGGGCTATGTCATAAACCCTAAAAGTTCCAGAATGGGGTGAAAATGTCAGAAGAGGCATAATCCCGATTTTACTTATGCAGGAAAATAAAAGTAAGGCATGTGATATTCAGAAATTGTGTAATAGCATTATTGTCAACCCAAAATATTGTCATATAATTATAAATGCCAATTTTCTGAATAAATAGCCTCTAAAATATATGTAAAAAAAAAAACTTATGTGTCAAAAATGCTGTAGTGTATGGCTGTGGATTGACTGCATTATTTGAATGGAATGTTGGCAGTTAATTTGAACAATTAAAGGATTCATCCCTACATTTACGTCATTTAGCAGACACTCTTATCCAGAGTGACTTACAGTAGTGAATGCATACATTTCATTTTTTTTTTTCTTTTTGTACTGGCCCCCCGTGGGAATCGAACCCACAACCCTGGCGTTGCAAACATCACACTCTACCAACTGAGCCACAGGGAAGGCTCAGTCCCTCTAAAACAGGCTGGCTAGCTAGATAAAAGACAGTGCAGATACATTCTCCTAATACATTATTTTACACATTATCTTATCACAGCACTGGCAAACCATGGTTAACCAACTCCCTGACCATAATGGCTGACTTCTATCCTATCATAAGAAGGTGCAGGTCCATATTATGTATAGTATTCAAATTCATAGTTATATAAGTCCCAATCCTCTCAAGATAGACACTTGTTTCAATGTCAAAGATCATAATAGGATTCGCCTTTGTCACAAATACAACTACTGGGTCGGTGTGTCCCTAAAAGTCCTTTAATCATTGCTGTTTTTGTATTTGTATGTACAATGGCAAGACAAGCATTGGATTTAGAACACAGCTCTAACTTGTATAGAGTCATCTGCTGAGTACAAGACTTCAGTGAAGCCCTGTCATCCAGAATGATGCACCAAGAACAGTAATGTGGTGACAGATTGATGACTAACCATGCCAATAAAATCTCGGTCTATAAAACCTTAATCTGCCTTAGCTAAGCCACAGACTGCATGTGTAGACTACAATTGCCACTGCATTGTGGAGGAAAAATTTGATGCTGGATCGATTGGCGTGTACAGTAGGTGAACGGACATTTTTCAATGTTATCTAGAATTTCACAGACAATCATCAATGCTTCTTGTTGTAATCAATAGACTTTATACCACCTTGATTCATTTTTTGGTATCACTCCAGGCTGTAATATGTCCAGTAATGATTTCCATTCTCATTCGCAGACTACTTCCCGGGGATAAATTGCAAGGCCTTTTCAGGAAATCATCTACGATGGAAATTGTAGCTCTTGTTCTCTCTCTGCTGCTTACCAATGGAATGGTTTTAATCAGTGCAGCGACCAATGATCAGAATCCACAACCAGCTCCTACTATTGAACTCTTTGCAACTGCCTCTTCAGATGCTGTAGAGCTTACAGAGGTGCACAAATCCAATGGTTCTGTTCCCTTATTCAAAACAGCAGGACCAAACACCCGACCCCATCCCATGTGCTTAGTGTCGACTGGAATCAGAGACACTTTCAAATACATCAGTACTGTGGTGTCTGCTCTTGTGTTCATCGTTGGAATAGTTGGAAATTCAGCACTCTTGAGAATCATATATGAAAACAGATGTATGAGAAGTGGACCTAACATTCTCATTGCCAACCTTGCTTTGGGAGACCTGCTGCATATCGTGATAGACATTCCAGTCAATGCTTACAGGGTGAGTTGTTAGCAATGTGGTGTGCAGTGATCTGTCTATCCTGATCTATCAAATCGGATTTGTATTATTGAGTACAAGTTGATTTGTAATACAATATTGACATGTTGTTTTTGCAGCTCGTGGCTGAGGACTGGCCATTTGGTTTGGCGCTCTGTAAACTAATCCCTTTCATCCAGAAAACCTCTGTTGGAATCACAGTGTTGAGTTTATGTGCCTTGAGCATTGACAGGTGAGAGGTATGACAGGTGAGAGGTATGACAGGTGAGATGTATGACAGGTGAGAGGTATGACAGGTGAGAAGTATGACAGGTGAGAGGTATGACAGGTGAGAGGTATGACAGGTGAGAGGTATGACAGGTGAGAGGTATGACAGGTGAGAGGTATGAGAGGTATGACAGGTGAGAGGTATGATAGGTGAGGTATGACAGGTGAGAGGTATGACAGGTGAGAGGTATGACAGGTGAGAGGTATGACAGGTGAGAGGTATGACAGGTGAGATGTATGACAGGTGAGAGGTATGACAGGTGAGAGGTATGATAGGTGAGAGGTATGACAGGTGAGAGGTATGACAGGTGAGAGGTATGACAGGTGAAAGGTATGACAGGTGAGAGGTATGACAGGTATGAGAGGTATGACAGGTGAGATGTATGACAGGTGAGAGGTATGACAGGTATGAGAGGTATGACAGGTGAGATGTATGACAGGTGAGAGGTATGACAGGTGAGAGGTATGATAGGTTAGGTATGACAGGTGAGAGGTATGATAGGTGAGAGGTATGACAGGTGAGAGGTATGACAGGTGAGAGGTATGACAGGTGAGAGGTATGAGAGGTATGACAGGTATGAGAGGTATGACAGGTGAGATGTATGACAGGTGAGAGGTATGACAGGTGAGAGGTATGACAGGTGAGAGGTATGACAGGTGAGAGGTATGATAGGTGAGAGGTATGACAGGTGAGAGGTATGAGAGGTATGAGATGTATGACAGGTGAGAGGTATGATAGGTGAGAGGTATGACAGGTGAGATGTATGACAGGTGAGAGGTATGAGAGGTATGACAGGTGAGAGGTATGAGAGGTATGAGATGTATGACAGGTGAGATGTATGATAGGTGAGAGGTATGACAGGTGAGAGGTATGAGAGGTATGACAGGTATGAGAGGTATGACAGGTGAGATGTATGACAGGTGAGAGGTATGACAGGTGAGAGGTATGACAGGTGAGAGGTATGATAGGTGAGGTATGACAGGTGAGAGGTATGACAGGTGAGAGGTATGACAGGTGAGAGGATTACACCTTCAGTTCACATTTCTGTATCAAGATAGTTGGACATCACTGTATTACTTAGATTTTACAAGGCAAAACCAGAGAATAGAATACAAACGGTTATAAGAAGAGTAACATGGTTAGAGTTGGCTGATGTTAACATTTCAACAAATATATTTCTTTGAAGTAGGCCCTGAAATTCCCTTTCATTGTAATATGATTTTTGTTTTATTGTTATGAACAAAACGCTCCCCAGCCACATAATTTCCCTGTTGATTTTCTAGGTATCAAGCTGTTGCATCCTGGAATCGAATCAAAGGCATTGGGGTTTCAACGTGGACAGTAGTGGAAATAACTTTGATATGGGTGATATCAACATTCCTGGCTGTGCCTGAAGTTGTTGGCTTTGATATGATAACGATGGAGTATAAAGGACAGCATCTGACAATATGTCTGCTTCACCCCATACAGACCAATCAGTTCATGCAGGTAATGTCAGTCCTGACAACATGCAGTAATAAGGAAATATAAAAGGTCAATAATGTGTTTCATTTGGTTTTCTTTAGATAATAAATGAAAATGACAGATTGATTATATAATGCAGCCAGTGAGGTGTGCTTATCATCACTTTCCAGTAGGTAGATAAAACCGGAAACCACAATACTAAACACTTGATTTTTCCATAAGTTTTATAAATCAGCAAAAGACTGGTGGCTCTTCGGTTTCTACTTCTGCATGCCGCTGGCTTGCACGGCTGTCTTCTACACCCTGATGGCCCGGAAAATGTTGAGGAAGAATGAGAATATCCTGGGGAACTACACCATACAGGTGATTACAGCTCTGGTACTAGAGAGGTATTAGATGTACAGCCTTCTGCTCCAGACCAGCAGTAACACAGCTGGTTCAACTAATCATGGTCCAGACCAGCAGTAAAACAGCTGATTCAACTAATCATGGTTCAGACCAGCAGTAACACAGCTGATTCAACTAATCATGGTGGTCCAGACCAGCAGTAACACAGCTGGTTCAACTAATCATGGTGGTCCAGACCAGCAGTAACACAGCTGGTTCAACTAATCATGGTGGTTCAGACCAGCAGTAACACAGCTGGTTCAACTAATCATGGTCCAGACCAGCAGTAACACAGCTGATTCAACTAATCATGGTGGTTCAGACCAGCAGTAACACAGCTGATTCAACTAATCATGGTGGTTCAGACCAGCAGTAACACAGCTGATTCAACTAATCATGCTCCAGACCAGCAGTAACACAGCTGATTCAACTAATCATGGTTCAGACCAGCAGTAACACAGCTGATTCAACTAATCATGGTCCAGACCAGCAGTAACACAACTGATTCAACTAATCATGCTCCAGACCAGCAGTAACACAGCTGATTCAACTAATCATGCTCCAGACCAGCAGTAACACAGCTGATTCAACTAATCATGCTCCAGACCAGCAGTAACACAGCTGATTCAACTAATCATGCTCCAGACCAGCAGTAACACAGCTAATTCAACTAATCATGGTTCAGACCAGCAGTAACACAGCTGGTTCACCTAATCATGCTCCAGCCCGAAGACGAAGATATGTTGATTATTTTAAACAGATGTGTTAGTGCTGGGGTGGAATAAAAGCCTGCACATCCCAGTAGCTTTCTGGGACCGGACATGGAGGCCCATGGTGCAGTAGAGACATTGTAGTGCTAGCGCTGTAATGCCGTTATTTTTTATGATGTCATTAAAATGTCTAAGATAAATCTCCTTATCTGTTTTCACCCAGAGACGAGAAGTGGCCAAGACGGTGTTTTGCTTAGTGCTTGTGTTTGCTCTCTGTTGGTTACCACTGTACCTGAGCAGAATCTTAAAACTCACCATTTATGATGAGAAGGATTCTAAAAGGTGTCAACTACTGAGGTAAGAAAGGATACATTAGACTGTCACTGCTGTTTTCAATTGTGGTATGTGTTACTGACCTGATCCTCTCAACCTTTTCAGTGTGTTTCTTGTCCTGGACTATATTGGCATTAATATGGCATCGCTGAACTCCTGCATCAACCCCATCGCTCTGTACATGGTCAGCAAACGATTCAAAACATGTTTCAAGGTAAGATTTCATATAATCTTCCTTATTTGTTGTTTGTTATATCAGTTCTTACACACACGAGACCAAGGTAGGTAAAGGATGAAGTCTTACGATGTGACACGTGCTGTATGGACTATATGTTCAAGTCATTTCTGACTCGTTGACTTTTAACAGTTAAACTTGTGAGGGCAATGACTTGAGGTGGGTAAAGAATGCAGTCCTTTGAAAACAGTGACCAGAGCTGAACTAGACACCAGACAGGTCATAGCTGAATCAGCAACACTCATAGCTAAGGTTTAATCTAAGGGCATTCACAGTGCTGCTAGTTTGCATTTTAATCTAAGAGCATTTACGGTGTTAGAATGTAAAGTAAAACTTGGATATCTGAGCATATTGATAGTAATCTTGGCAGCCCAGAACCAAAATCTCTGGCCAACTATGTTACGCCTGTTCACAACATATTCATTGATAGTTTTGTGTTTGACTGTATTTGAAAATGATGTATTGTCCTTTGGACTTCTCTAACTCATTGTCTTTTTGTCTGTCCCTTAGAAACGCCTATGTTGTTGGTGCATAAATCCTGAAGTATTGATGCTTGAAGAGGTGCAGTCTATCTTGAAGTCCAAGAAGCAGGACCAGGCCTCGAAGCACAGCGACATTAGAGCTAATACACCCACCTCCACTTGAGTGAGAGGACACTTGACTGTTTAAACAATATATTACTATGACATATGCACAGATTTTTTTCTTTTCTTTTGCTCAGTGTGTCTATGGATGTTTCCCTGTAATCATTTCAAAGATGGCTTATTTAATGTTATGAATATTTAATGAATGTAATTTCAGTGTGAGGGTCTATACATGACCTATAGTCTTAGGCTCTGCCTCAATGTCTTTATTGGTTCTGTAGACTCTGACTCAGTAGACAATGTAATGTACCGTCATTAGTGGTATAGAGTTGCTTAGTAACAAATCCTGTGGCATTGTCTGTTGTGAGCTTGTTATCAGTAGAACATCTGCTTATGATATGACACACTCAGACAAAGAGAGTCAGACAGTTCTGACTCCATTCCCTCGGGCCTTGACTCACTCCTAACTATGTATGTGATGTTTCACCTATATCATACGCACTGTAAGTTTATATGCCCTGGCCCGTAACATGTTTACCTGGAAACCTTTGCCTCAAGGCACTTAGTCTTGACACATATCCAGCATTACACACTCTAACCACCTGTAAAGAGATTACCCAATTACATAGAAATACTGCTTAGCTTCAAAAAAAATATATATATATTGAGAATTTAATGAGAATTTTGAAAAAGCTTATAACCAAATTAGTTCTCCTATTCAATATCAAAACTGTGTCAGAGAGGGCATGACAAATTATTAGGACACAAATGTATATTTCCGTCTCTCTGAGAGAAAGCCGTCCTCTCACATGTGTTGCTCCTTTAGTTCCTAAACCTATCGCATCGGAGACACCAGTGGATTCTGCCTTCACTGCTGAATGACTGATTGATGGTGGCCTATTTGTAATGCATTGTTAGATGTGTAATGAATGGAGACACTTTATAAAAGACCTGCGAGTTGAAAATAAGGAAACGGAGATGACAGAATGAGGTCAGAAGGAGGGGTGAGGGAAGAGTTGAGCACCTGATGGGTCCTGTTACAGGACAAGGCAAGCACAGATAGGAAGTATTTCTTCCATCCAATACCTTATCAATCTAGTGAACTATTTTAGGTTGGAATTATATTCCACCCCGTAGCATAGAGGGAAGCCTTCTAGAGAGAGAAGCTGACTTTCAACCTGTTATGAAAATTGAGTAATTTGTTGTCAGGGCCAGATCATTTTAATGGAATATAATAATGCTCTGTACGATAGTTTCTGTACTGTAACTCTACCTGACTGTATGTACAGTATGGGAATTATTTATAAGGATGTCAGTTAATTGCATTTTCCTTTGTTTTTGGAGATATGATGATTTATACCCAGACATATTAAACAGCATCCATGAATCAAATAACGGATAGCAAATTTGATTTATGTAAGATATTGCTAGAAGTCACTCTTATGGTCCCATACAGTTTCTTGTTTTTTTTCTTTAGATCTTTAATGAATATAAACGTCAAACACATTCCTATTTATACATTACGTGTGGTTGTTATCACCTTTTTTTCTTCTTCATGAGTGTCAGAAAACAACAGTTTCCTCCTTTGTCTCTCATCTCTGCCCATTTTCCACATATCAGCCACTAACAGACTGAACTGAATCAATCTCAACACTTACAAAATCCCTGTTGAAATGGAAAACAGATCAATTCTCACCAAACATCAGTATGAAACTCTTATTCATAATCTCCTAAATGATATCATCATTATGCAATTACAGGCTCATTTGAACATCCTATTCAATCTGTGCATTACATTCATGATTAACATACTGTATGTTCCTAGTAGTGAAGAAAGGGAAGAGGGAGGGGGAGCGTACCTTCCAACCCACACTGCTTTGATGTCTGCTGTGTTAGACTCCTGCACTTCATCTTCTGTTGTCACGTTGGAGCTGCTGTAGCGCTTTGCCAGCCTGGCACATATGGTGATGTGGGTGCCCAGACACCGGGGTCATGGAAAACTCCTTTACAACAGAACCAATGCGTGTTGTTTTGATCTCAGAGACGATCTGGAATAGCAACTGATCTGATTTGAATATCACACAAAACATCTAAAATAACGAGTTATACTTAAACATCTAAAATAACCGGCTATACTTGGACATCTAAAATAACCGGCTATACTTGGACATCTAAAATAACCGGCTATACTTGGACATCTAAAATAACTGGCTATACTTGGACATCTAAAATAACCGGCTATACTTGGACATCTAAAATAGCCGGCTATACTTGGACATCTAAAATAACCGGCTATACTTGGACATCTAAAATAACTGGCTATACCGGCTATACTTGAACATCTAAAATAACCGGCTATACTTGGACATCTAAAATAACCGGCTATACTTGGACATCTAAAATAACCGGCTATACTTGGACATCTAAAATAACCGGCTATACTTGGACATCTAAAATAACTGGCTATACTTGGACATCTAAAATAACCGGCTATACTTGGACAATGCACGGTGTGAAAGGGTTTTTCTTTCTATAAATGTTTTATAATCATCTAGGGGTTATTTTGAAAATAAATTGGTTAACTTTGTATTTTGTATCAGATTCCCACTTTTCTCTCATATTCTCTTGTTGTCAATTATTGTTGGACCTTGTCCTGTCACAGCAAAATGGTGTGGTCCTGTCCTGTTCCCTGCAGTGTGTTGCCATGACTGGCAGATGACATTGAGACACATCATGGTCTTTCGTCCTCAGAGACGGTGACGTCAGTGTCAACTTCTGAGAGAGACAGAGAGAGCAGTTGTCTCAGACCTTCCCTAAGTAATATCTGTGCACACAAGACCCAGATATGGTTTCCCAGGGTGGTGCCGAGACTCCCCAGACTGTGGATTTAATTAACAGTGTGAAATTAATTAATCAGTTGGGTGGCAGGTAAAGGGGACCTCTCCCTGGAACTGCTTTCACAACCCAGACAAGCATTCTATGTGTGCTGACAGCTATTCATTTGCAGCATGTTTTATAATAGTGCTTGATTATATATAGAGATGCTGTGAAAAGCAGTGGAGATTAAAAGCATCAAAATAACAGCTCCCCCCAAAAAATCAAAGTATGAACCTGTGTTTGATCTGTTCTATAAATTAATTACAAATTTCACTTCTGTATAATAATTTGGTGCAAATTAGATGGAAATGAGATAAAATATTCATTTTGTTATCTAGGGAATCTGCCTGGAGGGCTTTTTAGTCTTCAGTCTGGCTCAAAATGCTGTCCATATGGTAATTATGTACAGTAGTGTTGCAGGAGTATTGGTCTGATGCCTACTGGCAGGCAGAGAGGAGTCTGTCTGTGACAAACTGCTGCTAGGACCTGATGTGAGTGGAAGGCGATAATGAGGCTGTTGTAAGACTTAAGTATAGCACCTGCCCCAGGGGTGGCATATCTAAGCACTCAGCCTCTCATTGTTGCACGTGCTGCAGAGGATTAAAAACACATTCACTTTCTTCTTCATAAACTTTGTCAGTACTCCCAGCAACGCTTTGGACAACTTGCGCTTTCATGTTGTAAGCCTCTTGATATTTGTGTGAAGGAACTTCCTTCTAGCTTTACAGTTTGACATGTGAAGTCTTGATTTGTACCTTGAGATATCTATTGCTCTGCTAAAGTGCATTTAGAACATGAGTACAAAACCAGTGGAAAGGCTTCTGCAAACACATTGGGAAAGCTTGAGAAACAACCCCATTGTATAATATACACTGAGTGTACAAAACACTGTGTGTGCTTAATGTTTTTTTTACTAACAAGGTACAAGTCCAGTAGGGGGACAGGAAGCAGGAAGTCCATTAGGGAGACAGGAAGCAGGAAGTGTCCGTCCTTAGGGGTGGTAAACCTTTCTCAAACCAAGTCTATACAATCCCTCTGTCACACCCTGATCTGCTTCACCTGTCTTGTCATTGTCTCCACCCCCTCCAGGTGTCACCCATCTTCCCCATTGTCCCCTGTGTATTTATACCTGTGTTCTCTGTTTTGTCTGTTGCCAGTTTCTTTTGTTTCGTCAAGCCTACCAGCGTTTTTTCCTTTGTTCATGTCTCTTGATTGTTCCTGTTCTCTAGTTTTCCCGGTTTTTACCTTTTCAGCCTGCCCTGGTCCTGAGCCTGCCTGTCGTCCGGTACCTTTGCCCCACCTATCTGGATTATTGACCCCTGCCTGTCCTTGACCTGTCTTTTGCCTGTCCCTGTTGGATGAATAAACTGTGGTTAATTCAACGTTGTCTGTATCCGGGTCTTACCTCAAATGTGATACCCTCACTCTCTGTATAATAAAGAAAACTCACCTCTGTCATTGTGGCTTTCTCTGCAATCAGACATAATATGGAAACTCTCACTAGACTTAACATCTCTCTTGTTGTTCCCCACAAAAAACAATCATACAGTCCTCTATAATGGTCTGTTTACACCTACACTCCACCTACATTTAAGTAAAACAAGGACACTATAGATGCAACCTCGTTCAATAAACAGAGAGGTTGTTTATTATCTATGCATAGTCACTTTACCCCTACCTACTTGTACATATTAACTCAATTACCTGGACTAACCTGTACCTCCGCACATTGACTCGGTATCGATACCCCCTGTATATAGCCTCAATTATTTATTTTTTTAGTTCAGATTATTTGGTAAATATTTTCTTAACTCTATTTCTTGAACTGCATTGTTGGTTAAAGGCTTGTAAGTAAGCATTTCACGGTAAGGTCAACACCTGTTGTATTCGGTGCATGTGACAAATACAATTTGATTTGATTAGACAGAGACAGGCTGACACCCAGGAGAATGGCAACATTTCATTAAATAGTGTTTTTTTGTTGGATGCGGCAGATTTTGATAAGAAATATACAGTTTGAACGGACTGGAATTAACAAGGCAAGACTTCTTGTACAGAACCAGCAGGCATTTAATTAATGGGCATTTGGGGCTTGCATGCTAAAACAGTGAGAAGGAAGGCTGCCACTACAGCCTAATGCAAGAAAACTTCAGAGAGACCTGCAAACAGCAGGGAGAGCCAGATCACTACACAGAGCTGCTAGTGGTCACTCAACCATAGGATTAAAAAGCTTTTAATCCATGTACCAAAACCAGGCTCATTCTCACCATACCAGAGAAAATAAAAGTAATGTCTAGATGCTGATGTTGCCATGGCAAAAAAATCAAGTTGTGTTTAGGGCTCTTTTCTGAAAATGCCACTAACAATGAAAGCATTTCAGTGCTCTCTTGTGGGTAAACATAATGAGAAAAGGTTTTCTGTGTACTGGGTTAGGTGCAAAACGGACTGTCACTACCGTTTATTCTGTTCACGTCTGGATGTAATGGCAAGCATGCAATCAAATGCAGTGAATGCCTGCCAGAGTGGCTCGCGCTACTAATGTGTTAGACGCAACAACAACCCACTGGGCACAGACATCAGTTCAACGTCTATTCCACGTTGGTTCAATGTAATTTCACCGGGGTAGGAAGCCATGTCCAACAGACAAGCCAATATATTCACTGCAAATTCCCTGAAAGTGGAGAAGCTTGATTATTAAGACCACATGTATCAAATAAAATTGTTACAAGGCTAAAGAGTGGACATTGTACTACATTGAGGTATATAGGTGCCTGTGAATACCTGTGAATTAAAAAAATATATATAAGAAAAAAAAAAGACATTTTGAGTTTGCGGTCTGGCGGTTTCACATGGCTGCAGTCAAAACCATGTCAGCCTGTCCTTGTTTTGATGGGCGATAATCAAAGTGCAGGTGGATGCAAGAAAAGCCTAGCACCCTCCATCCCTGGGTTGCGGTGGACTCTGTGTCTATGTTTTCCATTAACATGGGAGGGGAGGTTTGCTGTCTGGCTGCTAGGCACAGTGGGTCAGTGTTCACAAAGGCCTGTTTGTTCCCTGGCCTGAAGGGCTCCCTGGGTAAGCATGGCTCCAGAGGTGAGACAACAACAACAACAAAAAGGCCCCACTGTCTCAAACTGGGGCTGCTGCTCCTCCAATACATTCATCTCTTTCTCCTCTACAGCGGTACATTTCTCTTCTAAGGGGGGTGAAAGAAAACTCGTTTCTTAGAACGCGGCCCGAGGATACCATAACTTCTGTTGTTCTGGGCAATGGATTTCTCTCAGTATAAATGCTTTTTTTAATTTTCTTGTGGTAGTATTTCCTGTCTTCTTCTCTGGCTGTCTATGGAGTCAGAATGTTTTTCCTAGTGTCGTTTCATTAACAATGATATATCCACACTGTGCAAGAAGGTTGACAGTAGCAGCCTTCAGTTTACAGGATCTTCTTCATTAACCTTCAATGACGGGGGCGGCAGGTAGCCTAGTGGTTCGAGTGTTGGACTAGTAACTGAAAGGTTGCAAGATCAAATCCCTGAGCTGACAAGGTAAAAATCTGCTGTTCTGCCCCTGAACAAGGCAGTTAACCCACTGTTCCTAGGCTGTCACTGAAAATAAGACTTTGTTCTTAACTGACTTGCCTAGTAAAATAAAAAGTGTTTTTAAAAATGACGCAAGTTCCATATAGACACGTCTTTTACTAAAGCTCATATCGTTCTAACATCCAATAGAGTCAAAATGATCAATTCATTATTTTGTGGTAACCTCATATTCATACGCGCTTTTCTGGCTGTGATTTCCAAGAGATGAAATAGCCGAGGCTAATCTTGCTTCTTGGTGCTGTCAGGTCAGAGATTCAATAGTGTTCTGCAATCTGCAGTACAAGTATAGCTCCATTATTGAGGGGACTTTAAAATGGGAGCTATGTGACACACGGCGGGTTGATTTAGTTTAATGACCTTGGCAGTGACAGCACCGTGATGGAAATTGGACTCCCTCTGCAAATTTACATCACTTCAGGGTACTTGGGGCCTCTCTTTAGAGGTTGCACTCCAGAACACGAGCCATCAGGAGGTCCTGGATATGTCATGCTTGTCACCTTCCTTTAAGTGCATTTGCAGACGTGGGAGGGGGATTAATATTGTATAGCCTACGGAGGCACAGGGGCACTGCAGATGTGATAAGCACCTCGCCCCCCCCCCCCCCCCTGAAAAAAAGAAAACAGGAAAGACCTCTGCACCAAGACAAGCATCTCTTTGTTTTCGTATTTACACTGCTACATGCTTTCAATGGGCGCTTCACAGACAAATCGGATGGAATTTCACATCTGTTGTAATTTGACGGGCAGGGATCATCCCCTTGTGACATCGACTCGATCTCAGTGTGATTCTTTTCAATTATATAGGAAGGTGACATATGGCTTTTAGATAGGAAATCAGATCAGCCTATGATTTCTAGATGGGGAAACATTTAAGATGTATTCCAATCTTGGTTGCGGTGGGGAAATGTTCTGGCCAGACGTTGTGATCACGTTATGTGGCTGCTTAACCTCCCTCCATGTCTTTCTCCTGTTGTTTCTACTGAAATGTCATTTTTACTCAAATGTCCTCGCGGTTGCCCTGACACCCATTTCACATTAGTTCACATCAACGAAGATGTCAACGTGCACAAATTACATTGCCTTCAACCTGGTGCTGAATTGTGATGGGAATTGTGGTAACCATTGCTGTCACATCAGTTTTAACTGCAGGGCCCCGTACTGCTGATGAAACAGAACAGACATTGAATGGATAGATCGACATGAAAATCCCTATGTACTGTACTAAGTACCAGGGGTAACATTACACCATAACCGTATCAGTCATAGAAACTGTACATTATCTTCATTAAGCATTTATAAAGATCACTGTATTCATTTCCATACATTCCATCAAATACAGTGCTGTGCAAAAAAAAGCATTGGTAGGCTTTGTTTACTGAAAAGATATGTTGAAAGGGGAAGAAAGAAACAAGGTATGTTAATTTGTAAATCAAAAGCTGCAAACTGCTGTGCTACATTTGTTTTTTTTTCAAGTATTGCCTGCTGAGAAGTACAGTATTGCCTGCTGAGAAGTACAGTATTGCCTGCTGAGAAGTACAGTATTGCCTGCTGAGAAGTACAGTATTGCCTGCTGAGAAGTACAGTATTGCCTGCTGAGAAGTACAGTATTGCCTGCTGAGAAGTACAGTATTGCCTGCTGAGAAGTTTTGCCGGCAGATAAGTATTGGCTGCTGAGAAGTATTGCCGGCAGAGAAGTACAGTATTGCCTGCTGAGAAGTACAGTATTGCCCGCTGAGAAGTACAGTATTGCCCACTGAGAAGTACAGTATTGCCCGCTGAGAAGTACAGTATTGCCGGCAGAGGAGCATTGCCTGCAGAAAAGGTATACGTGCTGTATATGTTAAATATCGCCTCAAGGGTCCAGGTGGAAATTTGTCTTAACTGGGGTTTTTCTTACTAAATCATGAGTTGTAGTCTCTGTTTCATCCTAACAAACATAACTCATCTGCCTCTAGCAGGTATTTACAACCAAATACAAAGTTACACAATAATTATCTGCATATAAATTACATTGTTGCTTACAGAACATGACCTTTAAGACCTTTTGTGTATTTGGCTTGAGAAAGTGGGTGTGTACTACTTACACAACACCTAATATGCACGCCACCCACCAGCAGCAAGGCAGAATATCTCTATAAGATACCTGGCAGCCTCTGTAGTTGTAGCCCAAGGGTTCGCATATCCTCTGGCAGTGGGTGTAGCTGTGTCGACACTATGAGCAGCAAACCCCCTGGTGGTCTAGCATGGGGTCAAAGGTCATGGCACCCTCCTCTCACTCCTGATCGAGCTGTGGAGTGATAGGTCAATTATTTATGTTTCTGCTCGATGTTTTCACGTGAACTTGATATACAGTACATAGTTTCTTTTCAGTTTTCCAACGATCCTCTTTTAGGCATAGCCCACGGTTTCAAACGAGCTGAATCATAGCCCACGGTTTCAAACGAGCTGAATCATAGCCCACGGTTCTAACGAGCTGAATCATAGCCCACGGTTTCAAACGAGCTGAATCATAGCCCACGGTTCTAACGAGCTGAATCATAGCCCACAGTTTCAAACGAACTGAATCATAGCCCACGGTTCTAACAAACTGAATCATAGCCCACGGTTTCAAACGAGCTGAATCATAGCCTACGGTTTCAAACGAGCTGAATCATAGCCCACGGTTTCAAACAAACTGAATCATAGCCCGCGGTTCTAACAAACTGAATCATAGCCCACGGTTTCAAACAAACTGAATCATAGCCCACGGTTCTAACAAACTGAATCATAGCCCACGGTTCTAACAAACTGAATCATAGCCCAGGGTTCTAACGAACTGAATCATAGCCCACGGTTCTAACAAACTGAATCATAGCCCACGGTTTCAAACGAGCTGAATCATAGCCTACAGTTTCAAACGAGCTGAATCATAGCCCACGGTCCTAACAAACTGAATCATAGCCCACGGTTTCAAATGAACTGAATCATAGCCCACGGTTCTAACAAACTGAATCATAGCCCACGGTTTCAAATGAACTGAATCATAGCCCACGGTTCTAACAAACTGAATCATAGCCCACGGTTTCAAACGAGCTGAATCATAACCTACGGTTTCAAACGAGCTGAATCATAGCCCACGGTTTCAAACAAACTGAATCATAGCCCGCGGTTCTAACAAACTGAATCATAGCCCACGGTTTCAAACAAACTGAATCATAGCCCACGGTTCTAACAAACTGAATCATAGCCCACGGTTCTAACAAACTGAATCATAGCCCAGGGTTCTAACGAACTGAATCATAGCCCACGGTTCTAACAAACTGAATCATAGCCCACGGTTTCAAACGAGCTGAATCATAGCCTACGGTTTCAAACGAGCTGAATCATAGCCCACGGTTTCAAACAAACTGAATCATAGCCCGCGGTTCTAACAAACTGAATCATAGCCCACGGTTTCAAACAAACTGAATCATAGCCCACGGTTCTAACAAACTGAATCATAGCCCACGGTTTTAACAAACTGAATCATAGCCCAGGGTTCTAACGAACTGAATCATAGCCCACGGTTCTAACAAACTGAATCATAGCCCACGGTTTCAAACGAGCTGAATCATAGCCTACGGTTTCAAACGAGCTGAATCATAGCCCACGGTTTCAAACAAACTGAATCATAGCCCACGGTTCTAACGAACTGAATCATAGCCCACGGTTCTAACGAACTGAATCATAGCCCACGGTTCTAACGAACTGAATCATAGCCCACGGTTCTAACGAGCTGAATCATAGCCCACGGTTTCAAAGGAGCTGAATCATAGCCCACGGTTCTAATGAACTGAATCATAGCCCACGGTTCTAACGAGCTGAATCATAGCCCACGGTTTCAAAGGAGCTGAATCATAGCCCACGGTTCTAATGAACTGAATCATAGCCCACGGTTCAAACGAGCTGAATAATAGCCCACGGTTCTAACGAGCTGAATCATAGCCCACGGTTCAAACGAGCTGAATCATAGCCTACGGTTCTAACGAGCTGAATCATAGCCCACGGTTCAAACGAGCTGAATCATAGCCTACGGTTCTAACGAGCTGAATCATAGCCCACGGTTCTAATGTGCCTTATTCAACATGCAGTGTCTAAGGGGGTAATGATTTTCACTTCAGTTTGTGAAACACAGGGTCATAAACATGGGGTGTCTGTTATCACCTACTGCTAGTGACTTTAGATTACTGCTGTCCATCTAACACCTACCCACCCAATTACAACTAATTTTGTGATCATTGAATGTGGTTTTGCACAGATCACTTACTGTAGCACACAGACCTCCAAACTCACCATTCAGTGAAGTACTGTGTCTTACAAAGAAAACCGGGGGGGGGGGGGGGCTAAAATCAAATCAAAGCTTGAAGAAAACAACTCCTCTTTAAAGTATACAATATTCTCAGTATTACATGGTAGGGTTTTCTGGGTTGTTGGTAGAGCCAGTGGATTATGAGCCCACGGACTCCTCCTCCTCCTCCTCCTCCTCCTCCTCCTCCTCCTGCTCGGAGGTGCTATTCTCTGCATGACTTACTGTGTTCTTCTCCTCAGCAGCTGCCTCAAACTCCTCCATGTCAAACTGACGCTTGGCTCTCTACGTGTCTCTCGTTCTCCTCTCTCCATCTGTTCCAGGCAGCCACAGGAGGCATGGGTATTGGGTCAACAACCACTAGACACCACACATGTCCTCCGAGCACAATTCTACAGACACTCGGTGTTGCTCAGTCGTGCTGAATAATTGAATTAGTTACAATGATATCAAGGATTCCTTGCATATTTCAAGATCATTATTTTTTTTTTGTAATGTAAGACAGTAGTGCGCTTTTGTTTAGATCTCCAAATACCTCGAGTGTGTTCAGGGTGTCTCAGTAACTTTTGAAACACAAATCGGAATGGTAAAAGCATGTAAATAATGTTTACAGCTCACTGACTGGTCTGTGTTTACGGTTAGGTGGATGATCAGGACAGTTCTACTGTAAATGAGGATTCCCTGTTCTACAACAACACTCCGGTCACATCTCTATCACATCTCATTCTATAACAACTACAGGTAACTAGTTGGTGCCCGTGTGGCTCAGTTGGTAGAGCATGGTGTTTGCAACGCCAGGGTTGTGGGTTTGATTCCCACGGGGGACCAGTACGGAAAAAATCTATGAAATGTATGCATTCACTACTGTAAGTCGCTCTGGATAAGAGCATCTGCTAAATGACTAAAATGTAAAACTGTACATTCTATCACAACTCATTGTATAATAACTACAGGTAACTGCCAAAGTAAAGGAAACACCACTATAAAGTGTCTTAATAGGGCGTTGGGCCACCACGAGCCACCAGAACAGCTTCAATGCACCTTGGCATAGATTATACAAGTGTCTAGAACTCTATTGGAGGGATGTGACATCATTTGTCGATGAGAAATTCCGTGATTTGGTGTTTTGTTGATGGTGGTGTAAAACGCAGTTTCCGTCGCCGCTCCTGAATCTCTATAATCTCAGTTACCTGAATATCTCCATCACAATCTACAATCTGTTACCTGAATATCTATATCACAATCTATAATTTCTTTAAATCACAATTTTATCTCTATCACAATCTATAATCTCAGTTACCTGAACATCTATATCACAATCTATTATTTCAGTTACCGGAATATCTCTATCACAATATATATTCTCATTATATAACAACTATATATCTACCACAATCTATAATCTCAGTTAGCTGAATACCTCTATCACAATCTATAATCAGTTACCTGAATATCTCTATCACAATCTAAAATCTCGTTATGTAACAACTATATCTCTTTCACATTCTAGAAAAACTAACTATTGTTCTACAGTACATCTAACTTTGTGCTGGTTCTTATTCTATGACTAAGCCATGTGAATAGCAGGAGCCATGAGAGAGGAACCTTTAGGATATGTGTGTTGGAGCCAGAAGATGGGCAGGTCTCCACAGAGGTCCAGGACCTTGGTGCTGAGGAAGCTGCTGGTCTTCAGGGGCCGGTCAGCAGCTACCCAGATCAGAGACTTCTTGTCAAACTTCACTGGCATTATTTCGTCTTCCTGACTGGGCGAAATACACCTCATCAGGCCATTACTCCTACATTATGTACACAAGCTTATCAATTGGCATTAAATTGTCATTCCATTTCAAAATCAATTTGTTTCTGTAAAGCCCAATCGACTAATGGATTATTGACATGTCCTTGAGTATCTAAAACAGAAGGGGGGGGGGGGGGTCTATACCTTTGCATAAAGTTAGTAATATGTTCAGTTATAACATTATGTTTTAGTTATGTTTAGTAAAGCTCACGGTACCAGGTCAAACATCAGTGACTCCTTGTTGAGCGTCTTGACCTCTGGAATGTTTTGATTTGAGATTTAATATAATGTTTCTTCCCTCCAGAGAACTGAATTCCTGTAATTCCCTGAATCAGGAGTCACAGAGATGGGATATTTACACTCACAACTTTGCTACACATGCCAACTCTCAGTTGAACTACTTCGAAGAGAAAAAAAGGACAACTTCACAGTATGAAAGTCATGAATCTCCAACGCCTCGTCATTTCTACTCACTTCCAGTTTGGAACTTTTCCAGATTATTATTGGAAACGATTTCCATGGATCCCTCCTCCACCTTTCCATTGACACTCATACTGTAATGTACATTGTACACCTAATGAGATTGAAAAAAATGGAAAGTTACAGGGATATTCAAGGTTATGCATAATACATACAGTAAACACATCTAACTGCCAGCTATCAGCTACACATGGTCAAAACCCCTAGTTGTAGAACCCAAACCTACAATTCCAATAGCCTCCTGCCATATCTCTAGCTATCTAACAATAATATTCACTGCAAGGTCCTGCCATGACACAATACTTCAAACTGCTTCCCTCCTTGTGTTCTCCTGTGCAGCACTTAAAAGACCGTATGATGTGTAGTCCAATCACATAGCTGATTTGAATAGAACGTCTCAGAGGGAGGGCAGCAGGGCCTTGACATGGATCTATCCTGAGATGTTTTGCCCTACAGGTGAGCCCATTATTACATAAATAAATATTCAAGTATCTATAATGAGACAGTCACCACCACCAGGCCTGAGTTACATGCCCAAAATATTCACATCAAAGCTATGTGATTCTAATGTGAAATTCAATAGGTTGGTATAGAAATAATGTAATTATTTAACAGATGTTTAATAAGATTCCGACCAGCAAATCCAAATGTAATTTCCAATGTCCAACACACCATCCACTGCCAGGCTATATTAGATACATTGCATAGTTGTTTTATGATGAATGATAGACATTATGCAGAGATTTGTTAACTAAGATATTATATTTTTTGATTTTCTACTGTGCTTGACACTGAAAAAGGTGCAGCGACTGCAGCATACCACTCGGTCCCAGGGTTAAAGGTAGGCCATTGAAAATCTCCCACCTGACGTTGAGGTAGATTTACCTGTCTCGTCTTCATTTTAAACTGTAAATGACATAATAAAATGACCCATATTGAGGCACATGAAGGATAAATTAAGACTTACATTTTTGTCACTGACTTTCCAAAGGTAAAAAGCTCCAATGGATCCGCAAAGCATCGACACTGCCCCGGCGACGAGAGCCGCAACCCCAAATCTCAAGAGACAACCAACAGCAACAGGAGGCTTCGCAGCCGACGAACTGTATGTCACGCCCTGATCTGTTTCACCTGTTCCTGTGATTGTCTCCACCCCCTCCAGGTGTCGCTTTTTTCCCCCAGTGTATTTATCCCTGTGTTTCCTGTCTCTCTGTGTCAGTTCGTCTTGTATGATAGTCAAGTCAACCAGCGTGTTTTTCCCATACTCCTTCTCTATTCTCTTTTTATAGTCTTCCCGGTTCTGACCCCTGCCTGACTCTGGACTACTTTCCTCCCTGCCTGATCATCCTGTCTGCCCTGACCTTGATTCTGCCTGTCCTTCAGTACCTATTGGACTCTGAACTGGTTTTGACCTTTTTGCCTGTCCACGACCATTCTCTTGACTACCCCTTTGGATTAATAAACATTGTAAGACTCCAACCATCTGCCTCCTGTGTCTGCATCTGGGTCTCGCCTTGTGCGTTGATAATGCATGCCTTTAGAAAGGTCCGAATGCTAAGTGAGCAACAATGCACACAGTCAATATCAAAACCCCACGAGAAAATCATATTTCCTTTGCAATTCAAACTTCGCAAATCTCAAAATAATATAATAGACTACAACACCCAGGAAAATGTATTGGAATTATTGCATTTAGGCTACTTACAGGTGTCACGAACCGGCTCGAAGCCCATAACAGAAAGAGAGACAGCGTGGAGATAAGGAATAACAAAAATATATTTAATTACTGAAGTAACCTATATACAATAAACAGTGGTGTATGTAGTCAGTAGTGTAACTGAGTGGTTACATGCATAGATGTGATAATGAGGGGTGTTGAAAGATGCCAAAGAAAACAAACAAAACGGCCACAAAAAATTGTCACATCCAACAGTGTGTCTGCATGGAGAGAGTCTCCTCAATGAATGGGGAAGAGGTGTATTTATCCCGGGACACGCCCAGGTGTGTCCCATGTCACTGACGACCCTCCCGGCTCCGCCCACCGACATCCTAATAAGGAAAAGAAGAGCAAAGAGAAAGAATTCGGCAGACAGAGTGGGCGGGGTCGTCACACAGATGGTAGGTGTTGTTGAAAATCCTGTGAAATGTCTTGCCCATGATGCCATCTGTATAATGGCCACCGGTGTTGATTATGTTGGTCAAAATGGCCACAGGTCCAGTTTCAAAACTTCATTGTGAGTGATGTGACGTGCCACTGGCGGAGGGCAAGAGAAATGAAGGTAGATGAGGAAATGGTGCTTTGGCAGCAAAACGGAATTGCAGTGAATTTATATCAAGTCTTCACAACATGGTGTTCTTTGATGGTTTGTTTTACAGTTCATGTAGTTCAACAAGTTGAAGCATGAGGTTAAAGACAACAGCTAGGCTACAGGCAATCACTTTTTATAATTGTTTTGGCATAGGGTTAGTATGTCAGTTCTTAATTGGCTGCACTAATGAGATAAACTTGGATGTTACTGTCACAAGTGTTCATGTAATGAATCCACAAGAAGTACAGATAAGTAATCCCTGGTAGGCTAAAGTTTCCCACAGCTTCGGCCAAGAGGTCCTGACCTTTATGGCACAGGAGGTAATAATCTTGCTTTGTAACAAGTTGGTTCAAGCTACCCTAGCTGGCCCCTGGTCATTACATTGTAGTGACGTTGGGGCTACACCGACACTGTCAGAGGTTGGATTCATCTGGCCTTCTAATCAGGCATGGCTTATTAGGGATCAGAAGAATGTCAGTCTCCAAAACCTTACATTGGAATTTCATGTGATTAAATGTCTAGCCAGTCCCTATGTCCATCCTGCTCCCTCAGAGGTAATAACTATAGAGCATCCTGCTCCCTCTGAGGTGATATCTATAGAGTTATCCTGCTCCCTCAGAGGTGATAACTATAGAGTCGTCCTGCTCCCTCAGAGGTGATAACTATAGAGCATCCTGCTCCCTCAGAGGTGATACCTATAGAGTCATCCTGCTCCCTCAGAGGTGATATCTAAAGAGTCATCCTGCTCCCTCAGAGGTAATAACTATAGAGTCATCCTATAGAGTCATCCTGCTCCCTCAGAGGTGATAACTATAGAGTCATCCTATATAGAGTCATCCTGCTCCCTCAGAGGTGATAACTATAGAGTCATCCTGCTCCCTCAGAGGTGATAACTATAGAGCATCCTGCTCCCTCAGAGGTGATAACTATAGAGTCATCCTGCTCCCTCAGAGGTGATAATAATAGAGTCATCCTATATAGAGTCATCCTGCTCCCTCAGAGGTAATAACTATAGAGCCGTCCTGCTCCCTCAGAGGTGAGAACTATAGAGTCATCCTATATAGAGTCATCGTGCTCCCTCAGAGGTGATAACTATAGAGCCGTCCTGCTCCCTCAGAGGTGATATCTATAGAGTCATCCTGCTCCCTCAGAGGTGATAACTATAGAGCCGTTCCTGCTCCCTCAGAGGTGATAACTATAGAGTCATCCTGCTCCCTCTGAGGTGATATCTATAGAGTCATCCTATATAGAGTCATCCTGCTCCCTCAGAGGTGATAACTATAGAGTCATCCTGCTCCCTCTGAGGTGATATCTATAGAGTCATCCTATATAGAGTCATCCTGCTCCCTCAGAGGTGATAACTATAGAGTCATCCTGCTCCCTCAGAGGTGATAACTATAGAGTCATCCTGCTCTCTCAGAGGTAATAACTATAGAGTCATCCTATATAGAGTCATCCTATATAGAGTCATCCTGCTCCCTCAGAGGTAATAACTATAGAGTCATCCTATATAGAGTCATCCTATATAGAGTCATGCCTCTGAGACTTATTAGACAAGGATCAGCACCATACAGCCGACATGTTGGTCATTTAGCTTTTCTAAGTTGCAACCTCTGTTGAAATCATGCCTTATCTTATTTGGATGAAGTTAAGCAATGTAACGTAACTGCAATGTAACTTAACGTTGCTATCAGGCATTATATTGCCTGTCGTAACCTACTGCATGAGCTGATTTCTCACTCAATGAAACAAAATGAATGTATTTAAGCTGTCTTTTTTTTTACATACAGAACATTAATTTGGTTTCAAATATTTATTTGTGCGACTTAGTGACAAAATTTACTACAAACATGTTCATATTTTGATACTGATTGTTTCCCACTTGACAAAGGGTCCTTTCAGCCTGAAGGTCCAATGGCCATGCTTTTAAATAGTACAACTTCAAACATGCTCTTTCAAATTTATAATACAGTTTACATTGAATCATTATGAAAAAATATATTCTTCATTTATAAAATCTTGCATATGACACATTATACAATAAACAGTCATACAGTACACAGTATATGGGAACAATCACACAAAACACTTACCGTAACAATACCATTGAAACAATAGCCTATACAGTATATAAAGATGCATATTACACATTACATTAGCTTTGATTATTGTCCATTTCATTTAAGAGTGTCCATACTCCGGGAGGGATATCTCACCAGTCTCTAGTATCCTGGCTGGTGTTGGTGGACAAACCAGAATATAATCAAATTCTTGGTGCTGGACTTTTTCATAGACGCTTTGCAGACCGTTGGTCTTGGGTAGGTGAGCCTGTTGGTAGTAGGTGTCTCTTTGCAGAGTGTTCCGTGGCAACGAGGCTGTCTTGGAGAAGGTTGAGAGGTGTGGTCCGTGGGAGAGGCTGGTGTTGGGTCTAGAGGCTGAGGGGCTCCAGCATCGGTCTGAGTGGCCTAGGATTTTACACTCACTGGTGCAGGCCCAGAGACCTGTGGAAACAACACAACAACCAAAACTGTTAGCCCTTGGTGAACCGGGCTGCATATGTTGGGGTTTAATAGCCTGGATTTTATGAAACACCATTATCATTTAATATCTGACCATAAAAAGCTTGAGAACAACACAGAGGGTGATGCCTTTTATGGATTTTTTTAATAATGTGTCATCACCGTGTCTAAAATCACATGAACATCCTGTGATTGATTAGTAGTACTTACTGTTTATTGGTGGGGAGTCTTTTTTGTGTCCATCTCCACTGATGTCAGAGTCACTGTCATTAAAGTCACTGTCTCCTTTCCCACTGTCCTTCCCACTGAACTGAGGATCTCTGGCTGAGATGGTTGTGAATGAGTTGCCCTTCCATATGGTTATGGGTCGGAGGGTTTCTTTCCTATAACCGGGCAGTGTTGAATAACCCTGTGAAGAGGCAAACACAATACTCACACATGGAAGTTGTGATGGGGGAAAAAACTACAACAAAACAGCCAATCCATACAGTGAGTCACAACGACTTACCTCTAATTTACTCTCCATTATCCCATTGTCAAAGTCACACTCTTGTTCTTGTCTGCCATCACCTGGGGCTGTTTTTATTGTGTTGCTGGAGGCCAACAGTGCTTCCTCAGGAAAAGGGTGTACATCAAACACATTGCTTTTGTGGTTGGTGATCAATGAATCAATATGACTGCTCTCCCCCTTCTCCACATGTTGTATGTCTACTTTGTCATTGCATCCCGCCTCTCTCTTCTCCCGTTTGTGTCGACTGCAGGTGGTAGTGATCAGAATGATGCCTAGCAAGAGGAGGGAGCAGCTCCCTGCTAAGGCAATGATAATAGCTATGGACATGTCCCATTCAAAGACTTCCTCGCTGTCGTTTTGGACCATAGCGGGAACACTGGGAGGGGTGCCTTCGATGAGAGTGAGGTGTATAGTGGCTGTGGAGGTCAGAGAAGGTGTTCCATTGTCGTTGACAGCCACTAGGACTCTCAGTGTTTCAGACAGGTCGTAGTTCAGCTCACAACTCACATGTAACTTCCCAGTAACCTTGTTAATGGAGAAACCCAAGTGTCCCCCCTCTGTGATATTGTAAGACAGCTGTGCGTTTATGCCTTCATCAGCATCCATGGCCTTTATCTGGGTTACAACATAACCTGCAGGTGCATGTTTGGGCAGGAAAACCTCAGCAGATCCCTTATTAAGGACGGGCTCTATGATGGACGGAGAGTTGTCATTCTGATCAACTATTTTTAGATTGATGATGGCACTGCTCTGAAGCTGGGGTGAGCCCCCATCACTTGCCTGGACGTGTACCTCCAGATGTTTCATGACTTCATAGTTGAAGCTTCTCAGTGCATATATTGAACCAGAGATTGCATTTAGAGATACAAACGTGTTGACAGGTGATCCCATTATAACACTGTCTAATAGTCTGTATGTAATTTTGCCATTAGTCCCCAAGTCTGCATCTCTGGCCTCAACAGTTGTAATATATGCCCCTGGTGCATTATTTTCAACCACAGAAACTTCATAGACATGTTTAGTAAAGTGTGGGGCGTTGTCATTCTCGTCGCTTAGCCTTATGGTGTATTGTGTGATTTTTCTCAATGGAGGTGACCCGAAATCTTCAGCCATCACAGTTAAATTGTACTCGCTTATCTTCTCCCTGTCCAGGGCTGCTGCGGTAACAATCATGTAGCTGTCCTCATAGGCCTGTTTAAGTTTGAAATGGTCGTGCCCATATAAGGTGCAATGGACCTGGCTGTTAACGCCCGAGTCCCTGTCCGCGGTGCTGATCAGCGCCACTAGGCTGTCCTTTTCTGCGGTCTCGCTGATATACGCGATGCCTGTTGAGATGGAGGTCATTGGCGTAATACTGATTTCTGGGGCATTGTCATTAACGTCTTTGACATTAATTATTATTTTACAGATGGCGGGGATCGGGTTGGCTCCTAGATCAGTCGCCTGCACGTCTAACTCATATGTTTTCTTGGTCTCAAAATCCACTGGGTTCTTGAGCGTTAGGCGCCCGGATTTACTGTACACTTCGAAAAGTGCTCGGATCTCCGCAGAAACCTGTTTTCCGAACCCATAGACCACCTCTCCGTTTAAACCCTCATCTGGATCAACTGCATTTAAGTCCAATAAAACGAATCCAACCGGTGCGTCCTCGGGCAAAGTGACCGAGAAATTATTCTGGTCAAAAACAGGACGGTTGTCATTAAAGTCTGTCACTTTTATTGTTATTTTTGTTGAACCCGAGCTAAATGGGTTTCCTCCGTCGGTTGCAATAAGCTCCATCGCATAAGATGACTGAGTCTCCCTGTCTAACTCTTTCATTAGCACCAACTCCGCATATTTAACCCCATCTGCTCTCAAAAGCACATCAATGGAAAAATGACTGTTGACAGAAATTTGATAGCTTTGGATGTAGTTTGATCCGACGTCTGCGTCCTCGGCTGGGTCCAAAGGAATACGGAACCCCACATCAGCATTTTCAGAGATCTCCACTGTAGATTCCTTGTTTGGAAACTCCGGAGAGTTATCATTAATGTCTTTTACCTCCACCTCGACATGAATCAAATTGTACCTCTCTTTTGAAAAACTGACAACATCAAAAGTGATGAGACACTGTAAAGTGTGCCTGCAGATTCTCTCTCTGTCAATCCTTTCCCCGACAGTAAGCTCCCCGTCGGTTTCTCTCACCCTGATAAAAGAATTGTTGAATTGTTTCATCATTCTAAAATTAGTCTTGGAGCTAAAAGAGCGACTCAAGGACATGTCCTTGGCCAGGTTTCCGATCACTGTTCCTGGACTTCGCTCCTCGTTAGTCTGGTATTTCAGAGTATTTCCCTCAGACTGAGCCAGGGACACAAATAACATTTGTAGTGTTATGAATCCAAAAATCCACCGATGCCAACCTGTTAAAATGCCACGCATCATTTTCAAAGCCCGCAGGTTAGTTGGTTAGTTTTACAGAGCCAAGCCGCTTCACTTTTACTAAACAGATTAGATCACCTCAAATGGTGAAAATGCCTCCTCTCAACAGTACCAACATCAGCTTCTCTGAACTGTGCTGAAAGTCAAGCAGGCGCGCTTGTTGCCTCCCGCTTTTCTTCCACACAGCTTCACATCCTGCCGTGGCGGAAGAGTTATAACCCACAGCTCCCCATGCTAATGAGACGAAGTGTGACCAATCCCACCGCTTTAGAATTAAAAATAGGCAGGCAGTATGAAAGACCTCTAAGCCTGTTTTCAATGTGCATAGAGCTCAAGCAGCAAAATAAAAAAGATTTGGATTGCTTGGAGTCAAGTTTTGCACTGGCTTTGAATGTGTATGTACAGGCATAGCCGGGAGAAGTAGGGTGCTGAGGGTGGTGCAGCACCCACTGGTAAAAACAAATGTTATACGGTACCAGTCAAAAGTTTGGACACATACTCATTCAAGGGTTTTTCTTTATTTTACTATTTTATACATTGTACTATATGGAATCATGTAGTAACCTATTTTTTTTTAAACAAATCAAAATATATTTTACATTTGAGATTCTTTAAAGTAGCCACCCTATGCCTTGATGACAGCTTTTGGCATTCTATCAACCTGCTTCATGAGGAACATTTTTCCAACAGTCTTCAAGGCTTTCCCACATATGCTGAACACTTGTTGGTGGCTTTTCCTTCACTCCGCAGTCCAACTCATCCCAAAACATCTCAATTGGGTTGAGGTCGGGGGTTTGTGGAGGCCAGGTCATCTGATGCAGCACTCCATCACTCTCCTTCTTGGTCAAATAGTCCTTACACAGCCTGGAGGTGTGTTGGGCCATTGTCCTGTTGAAAAACAAATGATAGTCCTACTAAGCCATAACCAGATGGGATGGCGTATCGCTGCAGAATGCTGTGGTAGCCATGCTGGTTAAGTATGCCTTGAATTATAAATAAATCACAGACATTGTCACCAGCAAAGCACCCCCACACCATCACACCTCCTCCTCCATGCTTTACAGTGGGAACCACACATGCAGAGATCATTCGTTCACCTACTCTGCGTCTCACAGATTTCCACCAGTCTAATGTCCATTGCTCGTGTTTCTTTGCCCAAGCAAGTCTCTTCTTCTTATTGGTGTCCTTTCGTAGTGGTTTCTTTGCAGCAATTTGACCATGAAGGCCTGATTCATGCAGTTCCTGAGGCTGGTAAATCTAATGAACTTATCCTCTGCAGCAGAGGTAACTCTTAGTCTTCCCATCCTGTGGCGGTCCTCATGAGAGCCAGTTTCATCATAGCGCCAAATGGTTTTTGTAACTGCACTTGAAGAAACGTTTCCGGATTGACTGACCTTCATGTCTTAAAGTAATGATCGACTGTCGTTTCTTTTTGCTTATTTGAGCTGTTCTTGCCTAATATGGACTTGGACTTTTACCAAATAGGGCTATCTTCTGTACCCCTATCTTGTCTACCTTGTCACAACACAGAAGGTTGTGAGTTTGCAGACCACTGTGGACAACAGTAGGGGTGCAAAGATCTCCTTCATAGTAAAAACATTGTTTGAATCTATCATCATGTTTGCAGAATCTTTTTTAATACCACACAAATTACCAAAATTACAGGCTAACAACCGACAGAGAGACAGACATGTGTTCTTCTTATCGTATTTCTCCAATGCCAAATCAGTGTGTCTTCTTTTCAACGAAGCTATCCCTTTGTGAAAATAATTCAATCTGGGACGTCATTAGGAATCTGAGCATGGTACTTTCAAACGTTAGGTCTACCTGTCCACCACAGACAGAGAAGGCCTACCGACACAGAAAAAAGTCAACTTTAACTGCTGGCTACTCTTCTTCCGTGGCTTAACCCAGTGAGAGAATGTCAAAAGTGCTAGGGACATCTACTTTAAGTGCTGCCTGTCTTCCCAGTGTCCTACTTGGTGTGTGAACTGCTGACGGTTCATAACTTGCAGAAGATTGTTGACACATCAACCAGGATTAAGGGGCAGGGCAATTTGACTGTTGTTTTTTTTGTAATCAGTAGATGTATTGGGGGGAGTGGTTTCTTCTTTCCTAGGCAATCAGCAATTAGTACCAGGAGGCAGTGGTGTGAAGTACTTACAGTGGCTTGCAAAAGTTTTCACCCCCCCTTGGCATTTTTCCTATTTTGTTGCCTTAGCACCTGGAATTAAAATAGATTTTTTGGGGGGTTGTATCATTTGATTTACACAACATGCCTACCACTTTGAAGATACAAAATATTTTTTATTGGGAAAAAAACAAGAAATAAGGCCAAAAAACTGAAAACTTGAGCGTGCATAACTATTCACCACTCCAAAGTCAATACTTTGTAGAGCCACCTTTTGCAGAAATTACAGCTGCAAGTCTCTTGGGGTATGTCTCTATAAGCTTGGCACATCTAGCCACTGGGATGTTTGCCCATTCTTCAAGGCAGAACTGCTCCAGCTCCTTTAAGTTGGATGGATTCCGCTGGTGAGCAGCAATCTTTAAGTCATACCACAGATTCTCAATTGGATTGAGGTCTGGGCTTTGACTAGGCCATTCCAAGACATTTAAATGTTTCCCCTTAAACCACTTGAGTGTTGCTTTAGCACTATGCTTAGGGTCATTGTCCTGCTGGAAGGTGAACCTCCGTCCCTATCTCTAATCTCTGGAAGACTGAAACAGGTTTCCCTCAAGAAATTCCATGTATTTAGTGCCATCCATCATGCCTTCAATTCTGACCAGTTTCCCAGTCCCTGCACCACCATGCATCACTGTGGGGATGATGTTCTTGGGGTGATGGGAGGTGTTGGGTTTGCGCCAGACATAGCGTTTTCTTGATTGCCAAAAAGCTACATTTTAGTCTCATCTGACCAGAGTACCTTCTTCCATATGTTTGGGGAGTCTCCCACATGCCTTTTGGCGAACACCAAACATGTTTGCTTCTTTTTTTCTGGCCACTCTTCTGTAAAGCCCAGCTCTCTGGAGTGTATGGCTTAAAGTGGTCATTAAAATATTGTTTTTAATAAAATCAATTAATTAGTAGAAAACTATCAAAGTTGTCCTCCAGTCCTCCTTAAGCGGCTCAGAGGTCTAAGGCACTGCATCTCAGTGCTAGAGGTGTCACTACAGACACCCTAGTTCGAATCCAGGCTGTATCACAACCAGCCATGTTTGGGAGTCCCATAGGGCAGCGCACAATTGACCCAGCGTCATCCGAGTCTGGACGGTGTAGGCCATCATTGTGAATAATAATTTGTTCTTCACTGGCTTGCCTAATTAAGGAAAATAAAATGATCATCTTCTCAAACTGAGCTGAACAGAACATAGGCTATAGGCTAGACTGTGCACAAGATAGTACATATTTTGTATTTATTATAATCAAAAATAATTTTCGAAAGAAGCCTTTGACTCCTGAACTGCCAACGTACAGTAGGCCTACACAGCACAGCCATTGGTTAGGCAGCACACAACGTGTTTGATCAACAAGAGCAGAGCAGGCGAGGATCAGGGTTGGAATATCCACTGCAGTGTGTAATGCAGCCTAGTTTTATTTACAACATCCCAGCAGCTATCTTGGAAATATAACTTTGCTCTGTGCTTCTCCAAGCATGCGATTCGTAGCTTGTAGGCTATGGATCATTTGATTGAGACTACACTAAATAGCCAATAGTCATACTTGATATTATGCGCCAAGCAGAGAATCAGAGATGAGGGGCGGCATCAGGCACACATCAATATATACTCTAATAAGCAACTAAAAGACTGAGAAATATTGACATTTCATCAATTACTAATTACATGACTAGATAAAAAAATAAATGATAATCCCTCCCCTTGAATGAAATTAAAAAGCATGAGGTATCCCCCTTTCCATGGTGCAAAAACATTACATCAGGCTACGCTACACTGAAAAATACAAAATCCTGTTGTTTTACAGTAATTTACTGATAGCCAGTTACCTGTAAGTTACTGTAAAAAAAAATAAAAAAATACAGTATGTTACCGTAAATTCCAAAGGCTCTTTAGTTTAACTGTTAAACCAAAGTTTCTTTGGAATTTACGGTAACATACTGGAAAGTTTCCTTGGAGTTGCTGTGGTAGTTTGTTCCACTCAACAGCGTCGGTATATTAAAGGTGTTCTTAGCACATAGACTCTTACATTTAAAACAAGCAATACCAGAGTCTCTGGCTCTCTCTGGTGTTGCATTAGTGGACGTCACTAATATCAGTCAAATATTTCAATGGGTACCTGGGGGGCTTAGTCAGTATTAAGTAATAGGCTCTGTTATGTGTGTGTGTGTGTGTGTGTGGGTGTGGGTGTGTGTGTGTGTGTGTGTGTGTGTGTGTGTGTGTGTGTGTGTGTGTGTGTGTGTGTGTGTGTGTGTGTGTGTGTGTGTGTGTGTGTGTGTGTGTGTGTGTGTGTGTGTGTCTACTCTTGGGTAGGGGTTGGTAGTTGCTGCCGTCAGTGTGGTATGACCATGATCGCTCTGACAATTGAACAGGAGAAGAATATTTCTCCGTGGGTGTTTACATCTTTTCTAAGCGAAACAATAACAGATTCTTGTTTTGTGGTGAATGGAAACTTGGTGAATTCCATCCCTCTTATGACACCGGAATTGTCCTGTTCCCTTGCAACAAAGAATGTCTAAATTCTATGAGAGAAATTCAACCTTTACTCAAAATATTTTTTGTTGTTGTTATCATAATATTTTGTATCATCTTGGAAGCTGTGTTACTTATCCAACTTCACTTCTCAGTCAGCTTAAAATTCAAACGTTGGAACTCTCTGCCGTCCACTGCATGACGTTTACCATAAAAGTACGGACCAGATTTTGTGAATCCTGATATAACGGCATGGCTCCACCAGCCCATAATAACATTTTATGCTGTGATTTTTCATGGCCTTGAATGGATGGAACAAGACAGAGAAAGGAACCCAGGCAGAAGAGGAAAATGCATGAGAACTGTTTCAGGGAAGATAGGGATTTCACATTTACCGTTGGCCCACAGACACAATTCCATTTTTAATGGGATTGTAAATGCATTGAGTTTCAGGGGATGCCTTTCCATTTTAAATTCTCTAATCACTTCGGTCCATAACATGCCTGAAGAAATTCCATGATAGTCTGCATTTTGTGGAACGCACTTAGCTTCTCATTCTTTTAAAAAGATTAGAAATCACACGGTTTTCGAGCTCAACTGGACTGATTCATTCTTCAATGGGAGATCACTTCTTGCTTTTAAGAATTCAGAATAAATCATTTCTTTAGACTTTTTAAAGCAAGAACTTCGACACAATGACTCCTTAACCATGTTGCATTTTGTTCACTGCCTCTGCACTCACCATGTCAGAGCCTCGTCCCAGGCCCTGCCACGTGACTGCCCTGCCTCTGCACCCACCATGTCAGAGCCTCGTCCCATGCCCTGCCATGTGACTGCCCTGCCTCTGCACCCACCATGTCAGAGCCTCGTCCCATGCCCTGCCATGTGACTGCCCTGCCTCTGCACCCACCATGTCAGAGCCTCGTCCCATGCCCTGCCATGTGACTGCCCTGCCTCTGCACCCACCATGTCAGAGCCTCGTCCCATGCCCTGCCATGTGACTGCCCTGCCTCTGCCTCTACTAGCGTAGCCATCTGGGTACTCTTCTAGCCTTTCGCTGACACCAACGTTAATCTTTCATTTTCCAGATGTTCTGTATTTGCATTGATGTAAATATATGTCAAAGCAGTCCATGTAGTCATTCATGTTCTTCAGAATATTGCAGCGATTACTCTTATGTTGCTCTTTTGGCAACACACCTTACATAGATGATAGCCGTCTACTTTATATTAACAACATTATAGTAGGGAAGGTAGGGATGGATGGAATCCCCGAGCTGACAAGGTAAAAATCTGTCGTTCTGTGCCTGAGCAAGGCAGTTAACCCACTGTTCCCAGGGGCGCCGAACACATGGATGTCGATTAAGGCAGCCCCTCAGCACCTCTCTGATTCAGAGACACATTTCAGTTGAATACATTCAGTTGACTAGGTAACTGACTAGGTATCCCCCTTTTCCTTGGCTTAATAGTATTCTGCCGTTTCATCTCAGATGAAGTAGGGCCCAATGGGGATCTTTATGCTCTTTTTGAAACATAGTGACGATGGGGTCACTCCAGCCTTCCTCTCAGCTGTGTCCTTAGTTTTCCCCAAGTAACCATCAACATCTGTCGATCCGTCTGCATAATTGCCTTGTCGTCATCATTCTGGCAGCGTTCAGACACATTGCTAAGAGGGGTTTTAACCATTGGGTTTTGTTATGGTTTTAAACGTGTGTGCTTGAATACATTAATGTTGTAGTGTTTTATTTTTTCTCTCTCACTTTTTGAAGAGAGGGTTATGTTCTCTACTGCAGTGGTTTCCAACCTTTTTTTGAACCGTGGCACTGCTTGATGGGATATTTAATTCCTGCTTCACACCTATAATGTCCCTATTCATTTATTTTGTGATAATGACCTCATCTCATCTGATCCATACTGCAGACATTCTATTTTCCCTCAACAAAATTTTTTTTTTATAGATTAAATAGGGTTTCTTTTAAATATTTTCATAGTTTTAATAGTTCCATATTCATGATGGTTCATTTGTGTGTACCCCTTTAATAGCGTCTCGCGAATCTGTGCCCTAAATGTAACAACAGCCTGAGCATACTGGCCTTGAAACAACCGTACAGATGTAGCCGTTTGCCTCTTAATCTGTTATCTGACCCCCACTAATGCTCCCAAGTCAAAATGCCATGTACATTCCACAGATCACAGTTATAAGTTAGTGTTGAAAAAAATCAGGATTAGGAAAAGTTTGCAGGACACCTGAGAGTTCCATAGGGCACACAGGTGTGAAGCAGCACACCTGAGAGATCCACAGGGCACACGGGTGTGAAGCAGCACACCTGAGAGTTCCTCAGGGCACACGGTGTGAAGCAGCACACCTGAGAGTTCCTCAGGGCACACGGTGTGAAGCAGCACACCTGAGAGTTCCTCAGGGCACACGGTGTGAAGAAACACACCTGAGAGTTCCTCAGGGCACACGGTGTGAAGAAACACACCTGAGAGTTCCTCAGGGCACACGGGTGTGAAGCAGCACACCAGTTGAAAACCAGTGCTCTACAGCAGGGATGGGAAACCCATTTTTAAGGCTCGCAGACCGATATCCAAAAACGGAAAAAATAAAATAATTATAATACTGCTGAGAGTTAGAATAGTAGAATACACAAGGTGCAATTTTGACATTTCATTGTGCATCAAAAGTATTTTTCTTGTCATGTCACTCACTCAATAAGCCATGTCAGCTAACGGCTGGTAAATTTGTCTAGTTAGCTATCTAAACCTGTAGTAATCATGATCGAATTACCAACTGGGAGGCCCCCCCTGATTTTGTTAGTCACTCTCACTCGGATATCATATTAAAACCTGTTGGGGCTAGGGGGCAGTATTTGCACGGCCGGATAAAAAACGTACCCGATTTAATCTGGTTACTACTCCTGCCCAGAAACTAGAATATGCATATATAGTAGATTTGGATAGAAAACACTCTAAAGTTTCTAAAACTGTTTGAATGGTGTCTGTGAGTATAACAGAACTCATATGGCAGGCCAAAACCTGAGAAGATTCCATACAGGAAGGGCCCTGTCTGACAATTTGTTGTCCTTCTGTTGCATCTCTATCGAAAATACAGCATCTGTGCTGTAACGTGACACTTTATAAGGCTCCCATTGGCTCTCTAAAGCCGCCAGAAAGTGTAATGGGGTGTCTGCTGTCTCTGGGCGAAGAACAGCAGGAGAATTTGTGAGTGGTCAGCCTGGGGACAGTGACACTGGAGATGCGCGTTCGTGAGAATTCTCAAATTTTTTCTTTCAGCCTTTGAATATAATATAATTCTATAATTCTTAAAATAATTGTTATGTACGTATTTTGTGAACGTTTATTGTGAGTAATTTAGTAAATTCCCCCGGAAGTTTGCGGTGGGTATGCTAGTTCTGAACATCACATGCTAATGTAAAAAGCTGTTTTTTGATATAAATATGAACTTGATTGAACAAAACATGCATGTATTGTATAACATAATGTCCTAGGAGTGTCATCTGATGAAGATCATCAAAGGTTAGTGCTGAATTTAGCTGTGGTTTTGGTTTTTGTGACATATATGCTTGCTTTGAAAATAGCTGTGTGATTATTTTTGGCAGGGTACTCTCCTGACATAATCTAATGTTTTGCTTTCGCTGTAAAGCCTTTTTGAAATCGGACAATGTGGTTAGATTAACGAGAGTCTTGTCTTTAAAATGGTGTAAAATAGTCATATGTTTGAGAAATTGAAGTTATAGCATTTTTGAGGTTTTTGTATTTCGCGCCACGTGATCGCAATGGCTGTTGACTAGGGTGAAGTTAAAAACGGCAAACATTTTTCTCCCGCATGGCAAAATGTGTAGAATTGCAGCAAACTTGCTATAAAACTCCAACATTTTCTCTACGCCCCATGGCAAAATAGAATTGTGGGAAATGAACTCTAAAACTTCAAAAATGTCTCTCCCCTGTCAAGAGGAGGATGGCTGAAACGTTTTGCTCTGACAACATGTGTGGGTATGGATGTGGGTACGTAGACCTGCGAGCCGCTGCTGCTCCTCAAGATGAGTTCAACGTTTTTGTGCCCATCACTGCTCTATGGGGTGAGATTTATCTAATGAGAATATGTGGTAGAACAATACAATGCGATTAGCTGGATTTTGTACTCCACATATATAAGAAGGTCCCTAGATTGTTTGTTCGAGTCTCTATGAGCTTATTATAGCTGTTGAAACGCATTCATCAAAAACATGCTTTTAAACACTTGCCATAAATTCCCGTATGACCGCAGATCCCAAAGGCAACATCAGTACTTTTTGTTCAGAAGGAGCTCTCAACTGATTAATTCAAAGATCAAAATGAAACTCTGGTGGTGTTTTTTTGTGTTCTGTGCAAGAATAGATGGTTGTCCCGTCACAAGTGGTTCAAACCTCATCGGAAACCATCAATTCAGATCGGTGCAGATATGATGTTTTATTGATTCTTCTCCTAGAGCCTGGAGACAATGAAGTGCTTGAATATTGAATGTATTTTTTTCTCTTTATGCTTGTACTGAGAGCTACGTATCTTCCAATGTTCAAGGTGTCTGTTAGAGGTGTCCCTCAGCAGAGATAAACAAAGTGATTATTATAGATGAGTAAGACGACGATACAGAGGGAAATCCAAAGCGTTAGAGCTGTGAGGGAACTCTCTGATCATGACGTATTTCCACTGAGGATTTATCCCAGTATTTTACCCTAAAGGCTCAGACATTTCTGTTTCCATCTACGTGGGCCGCCACCCGTGTTTCACTGGGCCCATGGCTCCGGAGAACCTGCTCTCACTTGGAGTCATGGCATGGCCCTGGGTACTTTCAACTTGCATTAACATAACAATGGCTAACTGTGAACTTTAACACCTTCTCACAAAGAAACTATTCCTGGTGGAAAACACAATAACACTAGATGGTATATGAACATAAAACACAATAACACTAGATGGTATATGAACATAAAACACAATAACACTAGATGGTATATGAACATAAAACACAATAACACTAGATGGTATATGAACATAAAACACAATAACACTAGATTGTATATGAACATAAAACACTGGCGACACACTGGTGGAGGGGTAAGTCTCAATGGAAAACTATCTCCTGGTGTAGGGGTAAGACTCAATGGAAAAGCATCTCCTGTACCTGACAGTACATTCTGACAGACCAGTTATAACTGTCTGTTATCATTCATTAGGCTGTCTGGCTTCTTGGAGAATATTGTTGTTTTTGTACTTCCAATGTTACTTTGGAGAATACAGTCGACAGGCCTACTACTTGATGATGGAGTTGGAAATGTGTTTGGCCACGCAGTCGTGGATATACAGGGAATACATGAAGGGACTGAGGATACTCCCTTGTGGGGCCCCTGTGTTGATGATCAGTGTGGTGGGCGGCCCGTCAGGAAGTCCAGGACCCAGTTGCATAGGGAGGAGTTCAGACCCAGGGCTATGAGCTTTGTAATGAGCTTATAGGACACTATGGTATTGAAGGAATGAGCAGCATCCTCACATATGCATTCTTTTTGGCCAGTTGGGTAAGGGCAGTATGCAGTGCAATGACAAATGTGTTTTCCATGGATCTGTCAAGGCGGTAGGCGAATTAGAGAGGGTCGAGTGTGTCGATGAGGAAGGAGCTGATATGGTTTTTGACTAGCCTCTCAAAGCACTTCATGATGACGGAAGTGAGTGCTACTTGTCTTTAGTCTTTCAGTTCAGTTAGTTCCCCTTTCTTGGGCACGCGGATGATAGTGGACATCTTGAAGCAGGTGGGTGTAGAGGCCTGAGCTAGGGAGAGATTGGAAATGTCACAGAACACAACAGCCAGCTGATCTGCACATACTCTGAACCAGAATTAGCTGAAATATCAATAAGAACTAAAGCAACATACCGGTGATTTCAATAATATGTGATCCACAATTATTTTTTAGGCGTACTTCCCTCTTAGTGAAGCCGTCGCGCCTTAAAAATGGTACAGATGGGAGAAACACTCTCATCACGAATACTTAATTTTTTTGCCACAGGGGTTAAAGATGTGGCTATTTCCCTCCTTTTTCTCACTAGAAGCAACACTGAATGAGAGGCAGTAGCATCAGAAGGCAGGAAGAGGTATAATTATGCAAATTTGTCCCAAAAAATATTCAGTAACAGCTCATGTGGAATGAAGATGTCAACAAGGTGTTCACAATCACTGGCAAAATTGGTTAATTACACATGACACCATTTCTTCCCCAACACATGGCAGTATACAGTCTCACACTGAGATGAAAATACAGGAGAGGATATTTACATTACCAGACTCCAGAATTGGAAGATAATTTGCTCTAAAAATAAGAGCTTCCCACTGGGCACAGATGTAAGTTCAACGTCTAGTTTTGATTTACATTTCACTCTGTCATTGGATTTAGCTGAAAAGTCGGGTGAAAAAAAATGATGAAATTCCCTTAAGTTGATTACTTTTTGTAAATCCAATCAGTTTTCAGAATCCGTTTTCACTTAATTGATGTGGAATTGACGTGGAAACAACGTTGATTCAACCAGTTTTAGCCCAGTGGGTTGGTAGTGATTCTGTATTGCAGTTACTGTATTAAGGAAGAGAAATTGATCTTCAGTTCACTTGAGGATCTTTAAACCATAAAGATAACTATAAAAATAACTGTTGTTATGTCCTACTCCTGGAGAATATAACTGTTGTTATGTCCTACTCCTGGAGAATAGAACTGTTGTTATGTCCTACTCCAGGAGAATATAACTGTTGTTATGTCCTACTCCAGGAGAAGATAACTGTTGTTATGTCCTACTCCTGGAGAATATAACTGTTGTTATGTCCTACTCCAGGAGAAGATAACTGTTGTTATGTCCTAGTCCTAGGGAATAGAACTGTTGTTATGTCCTACTCCAGGAGAATATAACTGTTGTTATGTCCTACTCCAGGAGAATATAACTGTTGTTATGTCCTACTCCAGGAGAATATAACTGTTGTTATGTCCTACTCCAGGAGAATAGAACTGTTGTTATGTCCTACTCCAGGAGAATATAACTGTTGTTATGTCCTACTCCTGGAGAATAGAACTGTTGTTATGTCCTAATATAACTGTTGTTATGTCCTACTCCAGGAGAATATAACTGTTGTTATGTCCTAATATAACTGTTGTTATGTCCTACTCCAGCAGAATATAACTGTTATGTCCTACTCCTGGAGAATATAACTGTTGTTATGTCCTAATATATCTGTTGATATGTCCTACTCCAGGAGAATGAGATGATTGTTTACATGGGTTATTCATGTTGCTCAGTACATGTATGAATGAGATAGCAATGGTTAAAGGTTTGAATAAACTGTTTTCCCTAGAGAGCATAGCATATATAAGATTATTTACCAGATTATCTACCAGATTATTTACCAGATTATTTACCAGATTATCTACCAGATTATCTACCAGATTATTTACCATATTATCTACCAGATTATCTACCAGATTATCTACCAGATTATCTACCAGATTATTTACCAGATTATCTACCAGATTATTTACCAGATTATCTACCAGATTATCTACCAGATTATCTACTAGATTATTTACCAGATTATCTACCAGACAATAGAAATTGTATATTTCCAGTGTGTGATATCTCCCTCTGCTAGGGGTGGTAGGTAGCCTAGTGGTTAAGAGCGTTAGGCCAGTAACCAAAAGGATGCTGGTTTGAATCCTCGAGCCGACTAGGTGACAAATCTGTTAATGTGCCCTTGAGCAAGGTACTTAACCCTAATTGCGCCTGTAAATAACTCTTGATAAGTGTGTCTTGATAAATAACTCAAAGGTAAATGTCTAAAACTGAAAAAAGGGTCTGTATCCAGTTATAGAAAATAAATTGTGTTGTAGCCATGGTGAACATACTTGTAACCATGGAGAACATACTTCCCAGCTAGCAATGAGGAATCGGCCCAGGTGTGTCCCTCATCAGGGTGAGTGCCGGAACTGATTGAATTGGCCCGAAATCGGGTGTCGGACTCGGCCCGGAATCAGAATGAACGACTGCCCAGAATCGGCCCAAGTACATCGGGCCGTTTTCATCTACCTAAATTGAGCAGACTTTGCTGGCATCTTACCAGAAGCGGCCCGATGTAAATGTATACAAAATTACCCAATTTAGTAATTTTAAATATTACTATTGTACATTTTCTGCTTGCAAATTATACCCATCCACCCCCAAAAAATTGTCGGACAAAATATCATACACCTGTTGACTGTGTCAGCGTACATGCGCCTGGCCCGCCACATGAGTCGCTACAGCGCGATGGGACAAGGACATACCGTCCGGCCAAACCCCCCCCAACTCGGACGATGCTGGGCCAATTGTGCGTCGCCTCCTGGGTCTCCCGGTCACGGCTGGCACGGATATCGAACTGGCATCGCAGTTTGACTTGCACAAAGTATCAAAATACTAAAATACTACTTTATCAAGACACTCAAAGAATTTAATTTAAATGTTAATTGTATTTTTTGATCACAGAGACAATGAGAAAATATGGAAAAATAAATAAAGAATGAAATGTTAATTATATAAAGCAGCCCGTTAATCATGTCACGTCCTGACCAGTAAAAGGGGTTATTTGTTTTTGTAGTTTGGTCCGGGCGTGGCAGGGGGTGTTTGGTTTGTGTGTTTCGGGGTTTTTGGGTTATGTTCTATGTTAGTCTATTTCTATGTTTATTCTAGGTTGTCTATGTCTAGGTTGGAAGTGTTTGGGATTGGTCTCTAATTGGAGGCAGCTGTATCTCGTTGCCTCTGATTAGAGAGTATATTTAAGTAGGGTTTTTTTGTCATTGTGTTTGTGGGTGGTTATTTTCTGTTCAGTGTTTCGTGTACCTGACAGTACTGTTTGGCTGTCGTGCTATTCTTGTTTTTTTTAGTGTTCTAAATAAAGTTAATAATTATGAGCACTCAACCTGCCTTGGTCTACTCCCTTCGACGGCCGTTACAGAACCACCCACTAAGCAGCGAAAGAAGGAGCAGCAGGATAAATATTTGGAGTCATGGACATGGGAGGAGATCCTGGATGGTAAAGGACCATGGCACCAGGCTGGGGAGTACAAGCGCCCGAAGGAGGGGCTGGAGGAAGCTAAAAGGGAACGACGGAGGTATGAGTCATTATATCCTCCATTTCAGGAGGAGAGGAGGCAGCCCCCCAAAAAATGATTTTGG
This sequence comes from Salmo trutta, assembly GCF_901001165.1. Classification (NCBI taxonomy): domain Eukaryota; kingdom Metazoa; phylum Chordata; class Actinopteri; order Salmoniformes; family Salmonidae; genus Salmo; species Salmo trutta. Next base: position 43,399,036 of record NC_042980.1, read on the forward strand.
GGGGGACTTACGGGGATTTTAATTGAGTCAGGGGGAGCCCTGACCTAACTTCCCGGTCATACAGGAGAGAGCCATGGAGAAAAAGGGAGCCAGTCAAGGAATCAAGCGAGGAGCTTGACGCAAGATTCCGGAGAGAGGTACTGGCGGAAAGGGCACGAAGGGGCACCTGTGTTTACTATGGGGAGCGACGGATCAAGCAAGCACCATGTTATGCGGAGATACGCACGGTATCGCCAATACGTGTACACAGCCCGGTGCGTTTGGTGAAAGCTCCTCACAGGTGTCATGCTAGAGTCAGCATCGAGCCAGGACTGGTGTTACAAGTTGCAAGCATCAGACCGCCGGTGAGGGTTCATGGCCCAGTGTATCCTGTTCCTGCTCCTCGTACTCTTCCTCCAGTGCGGCAGCCCAGTCCAGTACGTCCTGTTCCTGCTCCTCGCCCTAGCCCTGAGGTGTATGTTACTAGTCTGGCGCCTCCAAAGCCAGCCCCACGCATCAGGTCTCAAGTGCGCCTGCCCAGCCCAGTATGTCCTGTTCCTGCTCCTCGCACTAACCCTGTGGTGCGTGTCAATAGTATGGCGCCTCCAAAGCCAGCCCCACGCATCAGGTCTCTAGTGTGCCTACCCAGCCCAGTACGTCCTGTTCCTGCTCCTCGCACTAGCTCTGTGGTGTGTGTCAATAGTCTGACACCTCCAAAGCCAGCCCCATGCATCAGGCCTATAGTGCGCCTGCCCAGCCCAGTACGTCCTGTTCCTGCTCCTCGCACTAGCCCTGTGGTGCGGGTTACTAGTCTGGCGCCTCCTAAGCCAGCCCCACGCATCAGGCCTACAGTGCAAAGTCCCCGTGCAGAGCTTCCGGCGACAGTGCCCCGTCCAGAGCTTCCGGCGACAGTGTCCCGTCCTTACTTCTGGTGACAGTGCCCCGTCCAGAGCTTCTGGCAACAGTTCCCCGTCCAGAACTTCCGGCGACAGTTCCCCGTCCAGAGCTTCCGGCGACAGTTCCCCGTCCAGAGCTTCCGGCGACAGTTCCCCGTGCAGAGCTTCCGGCGACAGTGTCCCGTCCAGAGCTTCCGGGGACAGTGCCCCGTCCTTACTTCTGGCGACAGTGCCCCGTCCAGAGCTTCCGGCGACAGTTCCCCGTCCAGTGCTTCCGGCGACGTCCCACAGTCCGGAACCGACAGAGACGGCCCACAGTCTGGAACCGGCAGAGACGGCCCACAGTCCGGAGCCTGCAGAGACGGTCCACAGTCCGGAGCCGTCAGAGACAGCCCACAGTCCGGAACCGACAGAGACGGCCCACAGTCCGGAGCCGGCAGAGACGGCCCACAGTCCGGAGCCTGCAGAGACGGCCCACAGTCCGGAGCCTGCAGAGACGGCCCACAGTCCGGAACCGGCAGAGACGGCCCACAGTCCGGAGCCGGCAGAGACGGCCCACAGTCCGGAGCCGGCAGAGACGGCCCACAGTCCGGAGCCTGCAGAGACGGCCCACAGTCCGGAGCCTGCAGAGACGGCCCACAGTCCGGAGCCTGCAGAGACGGCCCACAGTCCGGAGCCTGCAGAGAAGGCCCACAGTCCGGAGCCTGCAGAGACGGTCCACAGTCCGGAGCCGTCAGAGACAGCCCACAGTCCGGAACCGTCAGAGACGGCCCACAGTCCGGAACTGGCAGAGACGGCCCACAGTCCGGAGCCTGCAGAGACGCTCTTCAGCCCTGAGTCTCCAGCGACGCTCCTCAGCCCGAGGTCTCCAGCAACGCACCTCAGCCCGAAGTCTCCAGCGACGCACCTTAGCCCAGAGCCTTCAGCAGTGGTCTACAGCCATGAGCCTTCAACGGGGGTGGGCAAGTTAGAATGGGGACTAAGCCCGGAGCCAGAGCCACCTCCGTAGTTGGAGGATTAGGGGGGGTGTAGCACGGGAGCCGTCGGTGACGGTGGCCACCCTCCCTTCCCTCCCTTTAAGTTTGGGGTTATTTTTGTTGGGTTTTTGTGTTTACGTGCATTCGGGGTCTGCACCTTTGGGGGGGGGGGGTACTGTCACGTCCTGACCAGTAAAAGGGGTTATTTGTTTTTGTAGTTTGGTCCGGGCGTGGCAGGGGGTGTTTGGTTTGTGTGTTTCGGGGGTTTTCGGTTATGTTCTATGTTAGTCTATTTCTATGTTTATTTTAGGTTGTCTATGTCTAGGTTGGAAGTGTTTGGGATTGGTCTCGAATTGGTGGCAGCTGTATCTTGTTGCCTCTGATTAGAGACTATATTTAAGTAGGGTTTTTTCTCATTGTGTTTGTGGGTGGTTATTTTCTGTTCAGTGTTTTATGTACCTGACAGTACTGTTTGGCTGTCGTGGTTTTCTTGTTTTGTTTAGTGTTCTAAATAAAGTTAATTATGAGCACTCAACCCGCTGCACCTTGGTCTACTCCCTTCGACGGCCGTTACAAATCATCTGCCAGACAGTAGCCCCAATCGTCCCGAGACCCAAGTAATACGTTTGGGCCAGATAACTCTCATCGGAATCGGCCCGAGCTCAATCCCTGCATCCTAGACATAAGTAATAGTGCTGAAGGCGGCCCAGACTTGGGTCACATGCCGAGTCTGACTGTCAGCCGAGTGTCCATACTCTCAGCCGGAATTGGCCCAGATCCACTGTGCTAGCTGGGTTATGGCCATGGAGAACATACAGTAGAACAAGTGTTTTGGTTTGGGGTCTCTTGTAATAGTCAGTGCATGTGAAACAGGGCTGAGTGCTAAGACAATTAATGGGCGTGAGACAAAGTGCTTGGAGAGCTTGTGAGCGACACATGAACTTTAGCGAAATGGGGGGGGGGTCCATACGGTTTTTTCCTCCTCTTGCGTTTGCCTCAGATGAATTGGCTTTTCAGATTTAAGAAAGTACATGGCTGAAATACAAAGAGAGGCTCATCTATCAGAGCTGAATAGTGAGAGAAAATCCTATGGCTGTGTGGAAGTGGGGGGGGGGGGCTGTTGGTCTCTGATTAGACCCAGGGCCAGTTACGCTCAGGGTTTGCAGCGCAAACATCAATCCTCTATTCTCCCCCTCCAAAGCCTTTGAACCACAGGAGACACTTTCTTCACAGCAAGCTCTGTTTTAATAAAGATTCTCTCAGAAACTAGCTAACACATGTTATTGAACATTTAATGCAACTCGGTTGTTTTTTCCTCATGGCGGATGTGATCAGATGAAAAACAAGCGTTCAACATCACCAACGTCAGTTTGACAACATTAAAGCAGGCTGCAGATCCATCGCTCAAACATGAGCTGTCAACAGAACTGTCAGATAGTGAGTGACGATGTGGATTGGGCTGAGAGGGGGGAAAAAAACACATTGAAAACGGCCCTCTTAGAGAGAAAATCACTCTAAACATGGAGTGTAGAAAATAGTGATGCATTTTCAGATTAAGTTTGGGTCTGCTAAACACATAGTTGAAAAGAACATAATCAATTAAACACTGAGAGAGAGAGACATGGAAAGCTTTTATAACGGTTTTCAAGGCATCAGGATCTTCTTAATGTTTTATGCGGTTTTATGTGCATCCAAAGTATGAATTGGCCCCCAGTTTTCTGTGGTGACAAGAGGTAAACACCAAATTCCAATAACTGTCAGTCGAACATTAAATCAAACTGACATCTCTCTAAAAAGGCTGGGCCATGAAAAATTAACAGGCAGATTTTGAAGAGCCTTGGAAGTGAGTTCTTCTCACCTCTATGTGAAGCTGGTAGGATTCACATGCAGTGCATTATTGTGGTTTGCATTAGACTACTGGGTTTTGGTTTGTATTAGACTCCAGGGTTTTGGTTTGTATTAAACTCCTGGGTTTGGTTTGTATTAGACTCCAGGGTTTTGGTTTGTATTAGACTACTGGGTTTTGGTTTGTATTAGACTACTGGGTTTTGGTTTGTATTAGACTCCTGGGTTTTGGTTTGCATTAGACTACATGGTTTTGGTTTGTATTAAACGATTGTGTTTTGGTTTGTAATAGACTACTGGGTTTTGGTTTGTATTAGACTAATGGGTTTTGGTTTGTATTAGACTCCAGGGTTTTGGTTTGTATTAGACTAATGGGTTTTGGTTTGTATTAGACTCCAGGGTTTTGGTTTGTATTAGACTACTGGGTTTTGGTTTGTATTAGACTCCTGGGTTTTGGTTTGTATTAGACTACCGGGTTTTGGTTTGTATTAGACTACTGGGTTTTGGTTTGTATTAGACTCCTGGGTTTTGGTTTGTATTAGACTACCGGGTTTTGGTTTGTATTAGACTAATGGGTTTTGGTTTGTATTAGACTCCAGGGTTTTGGTTTGTATTAGACTCCAGGGTTTTGGTTTGTATTAGACTCCAGGGTTTCGGTTTGTATTAAACTCCTGGGTTTTGGTTTGTATTAGACTCCAGGGTTTTGGTTTGTATTAGACTAATGGGTTTTGGTTTGTAATAGACTACTGGGTTTTGGTTTGTATTAGACTACTGGGTTTTGGTTTGTAATAGACTCCAGGGTTTTGGTTTGTAATAGACGACTGTGTTTTGGTTTGTAATAGACTACTGGGTTCTTCATACTGATCATGTAATGTTTATGACCAAGTCTGGAGAGATTCTTGAAACAACCAAGTTCTTATTTGGATGTTCCTAGAATGATTTTCTTGTATTTATTTTCTCTCAAGGATTTAACCAATTCACCCTGAGATGCTGTCCTTGACTTTCACCCTTGTCTCTGGAAGAGACTACACGTTGTCTATTCTGTGACTCACGAAAGAGGGTTATAGTGTTTCTGTGGGCTCAGTGGGTCACAACAAAGTATTGGGCTAATATAAAGAGCAGGGGTCAGAGGAGCAGAGTAGAAATGTAGTGAAGAGGAGATAACGAGAAGAGAAGCAGATATAATACCTTACAATTAAAGTCATACGTTTCCTTATGGTTCTGTTTTGGGTCTGTCTATGCATCTACACTCTTAGAAGTAAAGGAGCATGGGAGAACCTTTTGGGGTTCTAAAAATTGCCACACGGTGTAACCTTTTCAGTTCAAAAAAGGTTCCTTGAGGAACCCCTCTGAAAAGGGTATTCGTGGAACCCCTGTGTAAACGTTCAAACCGTAAAATGTTTGTGATTAGAGGGGTTCGATTTTGAGTATTTTTTGTAATATATTGTAGAGGTATCTTTGGCAGTAATTGCAGCTGTGAGTCTTTCTGGGTAAGTCTCTAAGAGCTTTCCACAACTGGATTGTGCATATTTGAACATTATGATTTTCAAAATTCTTCAAGCTCTGTCAAATTGGTTGTTGATTATTGCTGGACAACCATTTTCAGGTCTTGCCATAGATTTTCAAGTAGATTTAAGTCAAAACTGTATCTCGGCCATTCAGGAACATTCACTGTCTTCTTGGTAAGCAAATCCAGTGTAGATTTGGCCTTGTGTTTTAGGTTATTGTTCCGCTGAAAGGTGAATTAGTCTCCCAGTGTCTGGTGGAACCAGGTTTTCCTCTAGGATTTTGCCTGCGCTTAGCTCCATTTCATACATTTTTTTATCCTGAAAAACTCCCCAGTCCTTAATGATTACATTTATACCCATAACATGATGCAGCCACCACTGTGCTTGAAAATATTGGAGAGTAGTACTCAGTAATGTGATGTATTGGATTTGCCCCAAACATAACACTTTGTATTCAGGACATGAAGTTCATTTCTTTGCCACATTTATAGCAGTATTACTTTAGTGCCTTGTTGCAAACAGGATGCATGTTTTGGAATATTTGTATTCTGTACAGGCTTCCTTCTTTTCACTCTGTCAATTAGGTTAGGCAACTGATCGGCATCCGACCGTAAGGCGCTACAGAGTGTAGTGCGTACAGCCCAGTACATCACTGGGGCCAAGCTTCCTGACATCCAGGACCTATATACTAGGCGTGTCAGAAGAAGGCCCAAAAAATTGTCAAAGTATCCAGTCACCCAAGTCATAGACTGTTCTCTCTTCTACTGCTTGGCAAGCGGTACCGGAGCACCAAGTCTAGGTCCAAAAGGCTCCTTAACAAGGCATTGACATTGGAAAACCACTCTGGTCTTTGTGGTTGAATCTGTGTTTGAAATTCACTGCTTGACTCCGGGACCTTACAGATCATTGTTTGTGTGGCGTACAGACATGAGGAGTCATAGAAAAATCATTTTAAACACTAGTATTGAAAAAGTAAAGGAGAGCCACACACTCCAGGAGTGCAGATGCAATAATTTAATAACCTAATATCCAACGTTTCGACAGACAAGCTGTCTTCAGATGAAGACAGCTTAAGACAGCTTGTCTGTCGAAACGTTGGATATTAGGTTATTAAATTATTGCATCTGAGCTCCTAGAGTGTGTGGCTCTCCTTTATTTTTTAAGTGTTCTACTCCGCTGGCCAGCACCTCACCTAAATAGGTGTGCATTTCTTTCACCTCTAAACACGTGTGTTGCGCACAGAGTGAGTCCATGCAACTTATTATGTGACTTTTTAAGCAACATTTTACTCCTGAACTTATTTAGGCTTGTCATAACAAAGGGGTTTAAATAAACATAATTCCTCTTTGACATTATGGGGTATTGTGTGTAAGTCAGTGACCAAAAATGGAAATGTAATCCATTTTAAATTCAGGCTATAACACAACAAAATGTAGAAAAAGTCAAGTGGTGTGAAAACTTTCTGAAGGCACTGTATAGAAATAATGTGGTAACATTTTCAACTTGGGGATTTGCATAGGATCTTGATTAACTCATACACCTCTGTAAGCCTCATTGAGGCTACAAAACGGTCAGTGTTCAACCTTAACATTTGATGACAATACAACAGAACACAAATTACATTTACTCGAACTGGTAGCCTAAAAATATCTATCTGAAAGCCACGTCCCTACTAAGCCACGCCTCCAGTCCAGGGTTCGTCCAGGAACCCTTTACTACAATACATTGAAACATTAAAGGTTCCTCCAAGAATCCCTCATCTAAAAAAAGGTGCAATAATGAACCATCCATTGACTCACAATGGTTCTTTTAGGAACTCCAGGGGTTCCTTGAGAATCTCCAGGGTTCCTTGAGAATCTCCAAGGGTTCCTTGAGGAACTCCAGGGGTTCCTCGAGAATCTACGTGGTTCCTCGAGAATCTCCACGGTTCCTTGAGGGTCTCCAGGGTTCCTTGAGTCACTATTAATTCTAAGACTGTACATGCTGGTAGAGAGGTGTGCAACCAATAGAAGAGCAGCATCAGACATCTCAAGAGAATGTTTTAGAATTGTCTGATCAACTCATCACAATGTTAACACTTCAAAGTTAGAACATCGGTGCTTCAATCATTGGTCTTGCTTAAACCAATGTCCATCACATAATCGTTGCCAGGGAAAAATAATCCAAGGGTATGGCGAACCTTAACATGTCATGCGGTTTTAGACATGTGAAGCAGCATAGTGCATCAACAGTGCTGGCGGCCCATGGCTCCGGGCCTTTGGCTGTCTGAAGGAGGAATTCACAGTTCAGAGAACTCTCCCGGAGATGGAGCTGGAGAAATCCTTGATGCCCCGCACATGAGGCCATTTCAGAGTGGATCACGGCAGTGTCTTACCGGGATATGGGAGAGGGAAGGCATTATGACAGGCCAATGAAGAATTTATTTGAAATGTCTCTGGGTGTTGAGAAGATTTATGAGCTCCCTGAGAAGCGACGAGGAGAACGTTAGAGTGCAGCGCACAAAGAACAGAAGACTTTCATACAAAACCCTCCCCCACATAGAACAAAGTGACTATGAAATGAAATGTATAGATAAGTTACTGTAGTTATCTATTATACACTAGTGGTGGGTGTCTATTACAAGGGCTGTTCTACATAAATTCACTTTAAAAGGTAATCGTATTAAATCAAGTGTTTGTGATGTTTATTTTATACAACGGTGCCTAATCACAGTGTTTGATCAGATTAGCAAGATTAGCAATGTCCTCAGCAGTTTGGAGTGAATGCCTGGAGAAATTGAAAAAAAGGAGGGAAGAGTGAGAAGAATGAGGAGAATGAGAGAGGGAGTGTAGGACAAAGGAGTAATGTGGCCTGACAGAAAAGGCCATACTAAGTTTGCTGTTGACAGCCTGAACTATGGTGACACCAGCTCCCAGCGACGACAGACTGAGAGAGGAACCACAGCCTCTTTCTACAAAAAAAAATCCCTATTTGTGGGCTCTCTAGAAACAGCTCTCAGCTAGTCTCTAAAGCTCATGAGAATAAATGAAGTAACATTGCTCTAAATTAGTAAGTGTTTGGCTTCACTGCTATAAAATGGGCTGGAGATATGCATAATACCTCAGAAAAAAAGCTCTGCCTGCTTTGGGTAGACTAAATTACTCTGGATTGTAACCGTTAGAAACAGAGAAAGAGTTGTTGACGTCCCAGACTGTTACTTAGCGTGATACATGCCGTTGTCTTTGTACATCAGAGACTTAATCTTTCTTATGTACTGAAAGGATAACCCTTTAATAATTGAAAGAGAATGCTTGAATGTAATATGTGAACCAATCAATATCCTTCTCCCGCCTCCTCTATGTCCACCCAATTAATTATCTGATTTTGACCGGCAACAGATCCATCCTACAGGGGAACATTGTCCTGTTGGTTGAGATAAGAAGAAAAGTATCTCAAACTGACACACTCATACTGGGCAGTGTATTTGTAGAGTGTGGGTTTATATAATAAACTACATTTCGTTCAGTGCTCCAAACATAAAACAGATGTCCCATTGTTGCCCGTCTCAGTGTGTTGTTAAATATATTCATACAGCTTGGCTGACTGATAGGGAGTGCATACGCTTATAGCAGGTGCATAAACAATCCAGAGTTTATAAATGATAGATTGAGGTAGGGGGGATTGTTCGGGTTCCCCATAGCCCGAGATGAATAGAGTCAGGTCTTCCACTGATAACGCTTCTCGTCTTCATATAGATATTGTTAGGACTGCATCTACGGTCAAGGACGACGCATTCAGGGACAGTCTATTCTTCAACTTGAATTAAATATTCATTGTCTTTGCGAGAAGGGTCATTTCAATTCTATTCCTCCAGGCTTTCACAGTCGTCACATAACTCACAATGGAAAGGCCAGCAACAGTTAATTCATTTTCCCGCTCCTCAAGCACCAAAACATACTCTGTCGTTGGTTGGGTTTGAAAATTAAGGTTTTCATTGACCTCTACCTTCTGCATCAGGGTATGATGTTACCTTCGACAAATAGTCAGTTCATCACAAGTGCATTTCACATCGGCCAGAGTATTCAGTAGTCGAGGAATGAATGGTTCTTGGCAGCAATACCATTCTGTAGGATGTGATAAAAAAGCACTTTAGCTGAATTGTATTGCACCCCTGCACTGCAGAATGTATGGTATCACACTCTTTCTCTTCACTGCAGAATGTATGGTATCACACTCTTTCTCTTCACTGCAGAATGTATGGCATCACACTCTTTCTCCTCACTGCAGCATGTATGGCATCATGTATGGCATCACGCTCTTTCTCTTCACTGCAGAATGTATGGTATCACACTCTT